>NC_091350.1:26315978-26328012 GCF_038502225.1 Cherax quadricarinatus | reverse complement strand
AAATTACACGTCACATAGGTACCCACCTTGTCCAACGCCACGTCGCCCACCCCCCCCCCCACTGTTCCAGTACTTCTCGTACTGGAGAAGGGGATGTGTGCATACGCACACATCCCCTTCGTGGTTCGTATCTCCTGCCCTGCTCTATAATTTCCAACCATCTCCGTTACCTCTAAACACGGTATAGCTGTCACCGCCTGCCTTTGCTTTTGATGCAGCAAAACACACGCTGACGGCTTGTCGCCCCAAAGCACTTCCTCCACCCCTGCCTGCACCCTTACAGCTTGAAACCTTTCATTTTGCAACACCCTCAACCTTCCCTTTATTTCAGCTATTTCATCCATAGGAAAATTATTCCCACCTACCCCCTGCCCATAGCAACCTCTTAACCTATCCTCTAAATAGTTAGCCAGTCCATATTTTAAATTATTAATACGTTTTCATTCTCTCACATAAAACTTTCTAATCCTTTCCTTTGCGACACTATCCCACCATGTCACAATGTCATCCACTCCCTGTTCTTCCACACTAAGCTCCCTCCATAGGACTGAAAACCCCTCCAACCCCTCCTCATCACCTAACACACTTATATTTAATTTCCAATAACTTCTATATATGTCTGCAAGCGTCCCCCACCCAACCTCCACCACCACTGCCCTATGATCTGACATTGTAGCCTCCACAGTACTGAAAGATTTCACATCCACTCCCTGAGAAAGGTACACTCTATCTAGTCTCGCAGCATATCCACTCCTAACAAATGTATATTCAGTCTCCCACACCGCCCCCCCCCCAAAGGCATCACGTAACCTAACATCCCTTAATAACTCCCTAAGAGCCACAGACATATATCCAGCCCCTCTTGGGTCCACATCAGCCACCCTGATTATACTATTCCAGTCCCCACCAACTATCGCCACCTCTGGCAGTGCACTTAAGAAAAACACAAGATCCTCACACACAAAATCATTCTTTACCTTTATGTTATTTTCTGCCGGTGCATACACACTCACAAAAGACACACGCTTACCCATCCACCACCCATCCACACGCAACACCCTCCCTCCCCCTCCTCCCTCGCTTCTCTGCAAAACAAACGGGCTCGTCTCCCTTATTAAAATTCCCACACCACCTTTTAGACAGGGAGATGGCAGGGTAACTACTCGAAATCCTGCCACCTCCAACACCCTACCCTCTTTAAAATTGTGCTCCTGCAGGAACACAACATCCACTCTAGATTTATTCAGAAAATTACAAAACCAATCTCTCTTCATACCGCTACATAACCCATTAACATTTACAGACATACACCTAAGGCCTATTAAAGTTTCCACCCCTGCTTCCTCTCATCACTCTTTACAACTCCAGAGCTTGAATGTAAGTTTGACACCTTCAGAGTGCTCTCTTTCCCTCCCCCCTTCTTCCGGTGCCTCCTATCATGGCTACCACCACCTACAACACTACCTTCACACTTCACCTCAGTCTGTTTCCCAGGCCTTTGTGCAGGCGTAAGGACGTCATCAGAATCTGATGTAGCCGCCCTCTTTCTCGTGACAGTCATGTTACACATGTCTTGGTCAGATGTTACCTCTCGATGAACCTCCACCTCCACCTGAGAATGGTTTAATGATTCAATGGACGACTCCAAACCACCATCACGTCCCAAATAATCATGTCTCAGACTTTCTGGAAGCGACGATTCTCCGATGACACCACGCTCAGATGTAACGTCCTTCTCTGGCGGTGACAAAGTCTTCAACACCTCCACCAATTCCTCCTCAATCTCAAGAACCTTCTCCTGTAATTGCTGCTCCTCCTTATCCACAGGAGACGACACCTGATCAGGCAGCTTGGGGCGGGACTCCAACTCACCGCCAGTCCTGTGTGTCCGATCCACTATCTCGCTCCACAAAACACCACGCCCTCCATCCGATGTTTGTTCCTCACCTGCCACCTTTGAAGCAGGGGCTGCGACGTCCACCACAGGTCCAGGCACATGTCTTCGCTTGTCACAGGTCGCCGCTATGTGATCATAGTCACCACATAGGCGGCACGTACGTCGTTGTCCTGGGTACATTACCATTACCTGCGTCCTGAAATCTTGTAGATACACGTAGGACGGTACTGGGTGCCTCAAAGTCATTTTGAGGTTGAAAGAACCCTCTGGAAAACCAGCATAGGCTCCTGCCGCCCACGTACCATGTTGAGCATAATGCACCGTCCCATACTTCTCAAAAACTTTCCTTATATCCGCCTCGTCCGCCTCAAAGGGAACGTTGCGTAGCTTGATCCACATATAATGCCGTGAAACATCTATCATTCTTACAGTGACAGCTGGTGTGACGTTAAGACTCACGTCCTGAAACCTGGTGACTAACGATTCATAAACCGTTGCTGATAGCAGTTTGACGAAAATTCGTTGTCCTCCGTTCAATGGTACACCATACAAGTCACTATCTTGTACGCCATATGTCTCCCGGATGATCTTTGGCAATAAGACTTGCGCAGAACTGGGCGTTATCGTTCCTTTAAGTAGCTCAATGCCTACAGTATTTATCCGTCGTCTCAGACTAACCGCCATCTTGACAATCACCGTTCACCTATGTTGTTAGCCGAGGTGTGACAGCACCACTTCACACGACTGCAGCCAGGTAACTGACAAGGGAGCTCGCCTACAAACAGCAGAGGGGTGCAGAGCACAACTGCACTCTACCGTGGTCAGGCAGCGAATGAATAAAGGTTACGTACTCTTTGCATGCCACACTGTGTCTACTGCATTTCCTGCTTCTCTTGTAGTTTGTAATACTTACGAGAAACTGGCCGCTCTCTTTCTGACAGCCCTAAAGAGCATGGAAACAGTGTTCTCTTTAATGAAACTAACAATACTCTTTTCTGTCATACTTTTTGATATATAATGTACGATAGTCGTTCAGATTTTGTAAATGGAAAGTGGAAAGTGGAAATTTAACATGAGAAGAGAAACAATTCCGTTTATTAAGAGTGTAGGCAGAGTTTATAAAAGCGTGACAGCAGTCAAGGCCAGAGAACGAGCTACAAAGAGTGGAAATTTCGGAGTCGAGAAATTGAGGGTCATAGCAGAGGAGGTCACAGAGACAGAGAGAAAGAAAAGGAATTTTCTTGTTAGACGGAGAATATAAGACAAATGAACAACAGTTAAGTATCTTGATTACGAAATGTTTCATCCGCACTTTTTTTTTTTTAGTAGAATACAGAGGTGACTAGATATGCTTCTGCTGTCTCCATATTTAGTCTCTCCTGTATTTGACTGAAGAAGTCTCCGTATGGGCGAAACGTTTCGAGAGTATACAGCTGTTACACATGTGTCTTACTCATCTACTTGTCAGTATTTAATAACATTATATATTGATTCATAAGAATGATGGTAAGAGAAGAATTAAATGTTAATGTGGCAGTACACAGGCTTGCGGTAAACGAGAAAAACGAAATACCTTCCCCAGAGAGATGGACACAAACTTCAAGGAAAGGAAGCAATAAACTAGAGTCAGACTCAGCTTTGTTCTTGAGAGAAGACGTAAGATTGTCAAAGACATCAAGAAAAAGTTGGAAAAGACTAGTCATGTGGCTAACAACATAAGACATCGTACATATATAAATATCGACACTTGAGATGACATGCTGCCTTAGTAGTAATAGAAGTAAATAGAGCAATTGCAAAATACTTATGTAAAGGTGAATTTTAAGAATAAAATTCAAGAATAAAATTTACGTTGAAAGGAAAAAAAATCGAGAGCATCAAGACTGAACATCAAGAATTATTATCTTATTATTTTCTTCTTGTTATTATGCCGTAATAAACGTAAAGCGAAGTATTGGGAGTGACGGAAGAGAACAGGAGAAAAAGATCATAGAGGAGTGGAATTTGGGCCAACCAGGAATAACAAACAAACAAACAAGCAAACTAGCTATATTTCTATAGAGTACAGTTTATACTTGATATTTTAGTAATTGACATTTATAAACCACTTAATTAAAAGCCCTTTCATATGAAGGGTATTTTAATACTGTGACATTAGGTATATTAATTATGATACACTGAGATCTTGTGCAGAAATTTAGTGCAAAGTTTGCATCGGATATTGTAACATAATGGTAACAATGTGAACATCAGAAGTAAAGGATGTGACTGAGAGGAACACAGGTTTAGCAAGACCATTGCAATAAGGTAGAGAGAGATAATATAGAAATATTAAACCAGAGCAAAGTGAAGAAGACAGGTATTAGAGTACGACGTTTAAAAATGAAAGTTCTGGTGATACATTCAAGAAGTTGGACAACCATATAATTGACTCGTTTCTGAAATCAGCAACTGATTTCAGAGAAGAATAAGATGACAGCATGGAGGATGGTGGTAATGCTTAGTAAAAGGCTACAAGGGCAGTAATGAGACCATCACGCATACTTCATAAAAGGGGAGAAAATATCTACCGGGTTTTTATCTTTGTATGTTTTACCCCTCGCCTGTGCGTTAACTGCTCACCTAAATACCTTCATTACTCTCTTATTTTTATAAACTACCACTGTTACTTATTTTTTCACAACTACTACCCTCTCTGTGTACCCATCTACTTCTAGGATCAGCAGCACTACTATTACTACTACTAATATTACAACCTCACTACTACTGCTACCAATGCTGGTGTCATTTCTACTACTTCTATTACTACAACTACACCATTCTCCTCCTTTTTCCTACCTTCCTGTCTTCTCCTATGTTCTGCTTAATTCTCTCTCAATTGTGACTTGACAATGGTCCAGGACGCAACTAAACCTCGTCACAGGTTTACTCTGGTAAGTGTGGGTTATTTGTGAAATATACCGTATATCCTTAATATTCTCTTGTAGCTAGGAAATCCTTCTGTCCTTGTTTCTGAGAGTGACGTCAGTACCTTGCTGTCTCTTGCTTGATGCCTCAACCAGTAGAACCTGACGTTCTAGTACAGGATTTGACTGTAGATTTTATGGGTGTGGCTTTCCTGTTGTTTCAGACCTTCAGTAGGGAGAATCTTTGGCATAAATTTCAGTCATCAGTTCTCGACTAATGTATCACTTTTGCGAAAAATCAATATCCACGGAAGTGGATTCGGAAGAGTTGGAAATATAAAGCTTCTCTGAGGGTGAAACGTAAAGAACACAGTAATATTCTCTAAGATATTTTTCGAACCACCTTTTTTTCAGATGATTTAGCTTTTACTTCCAGCTTTGGAAAACAGTGATATCTTTGGGAATTATGGGTGGCTTTGGGAAAAGGTTAGCTAATTTTAATGGTTGGTTTTTGAGAAGAACTTCCTAGAATAGGTCAGTAGGACTGCCGCAGTGTTCCTCTATTCTTATGTTCTTACATAAACTGAATCTTTCGACTCTGCTCATATTTTGCTTCTTTGTTTACCTATGTAAATACCAGGAAAGTTATGAGGTAAACGATTCTATTTAGGTACTAATCTTTTATTATGTAATTCTTAATGGAAGCTAATATAATTTACCTGTATCCGATAAGTTCTAGTTACTAAGGTTGAAAAAATATTTCGTTTAAATTGAATTGGTGTAAAAGAAGAGAATTGATCTGTTTAGTCAGTTAAATGTTGGTCTTCCGTAAATACACGTTGATAATACATACTACGCTCCTTCACAAAATGTTCCATAAAGGTAACTTGTAATTATTTTCTATTTCTTAAGAAAATATCTCAATAGACTGATATTCATTTAATTCTTCACATTCAGTGGACTTGTTCATGAGACTTAAAATTATATAAAATTATTTATACTGTGCTGGACAGAAATTAACTCAATACTTCTCATGAAAATTCCAAAATAGCATCAGTAATAACTGACCTTGTTAATGACTCATAACAACACTGTTAATACTGTACACAAACAGTTATTAAAATGAATGGACAGTCGTTTACTTTTAACGACAACAGATTATGAAAATTAGGCTTGTTCAGTATCCTGAAATTGTTCACCTGTACTTGTATTTACAGCTTTAGCAAGATGATGTTGTTATGGGTAACTACTGTGTAATAAACACGGTTAATACCTAGTAAAATACGTTGTAAACGGTTTTCATATTTTGTAAAAGAAACACTGATTTACATCGAAATGGTGATCGTGCGAACACTAGCACAGTGATCCTCCTTAGGCTGTTGTTGATACAATAATAAGGTCTTTGTAATATATATATATATATATATATATATATATATATATATATATATATATATATATATATATATATATATATATATATATATATATACATATTATCATGATTATTATTATTATTAACACATCGGCCGTCTCCCACCAAGGTAGGGTGGCCCAAAAAAGAAAAACTTTCACCGTCATTTACTCCATCACTGTTTTGCCAGAGGAGCGTTTACACTACAGTTATAAAACTGCAACATTAACACCCCTCCTTCAGAGTGCAGACACTGTACATCCTATCTCCAGGACTCAAGTCTCAGCCTGCCGGTTTCCCTGAATCCCTTCATAAATGTTACCTTGCTTACACTCCAACAGCACGTCAAGTCCATTTGTCTCCTTTCGCTCCTATCTAACACGCTCATGCATCTTGCTGGAAGTCCAAGCCCCTCGCACACTAAGCCTCCTTTACCCCTCTCCCTCTAACCTTTCCTAGGCCGACATCTACCCCGCCTTTCCTCCACTACAGATTTACGCACTCTCGAAGTCATTGTATTTTGTTCCAATCTCTCTACATGTCCGAACCACCTCAACAACCCTCCTCAGCACTCTGGATAATAGTTTTGGTAATTCTGTACCTCCTCCTAATTTCCAAACAACGAATTCTCTGCATTATATTCACACCACACATTGCCCTCAGAGAGAAGTCTCCTTGTTGCAACATTCACCTCCCATGCTTCACACCCATATACTATCAAACATTCCCCTCTTTGCTTTCATGGACAAAGTTCTTTGTCTCCAGAGACTCCTCAGTGCACCTCTATACCACTCACTTTCTTCCCCTCGTCAGTTCTATGACTCATCTCATCTTTCATAAACTCATCTACTGACACGTCCACTTCTAAATATCCGAATACATTCACCTCCTCCATACTCTTTCCCTCCAACCTAATATCCAATCTTCCGTTACCTAATTTTCTTGTTATCCTCTTTATTTTACTCTTTTCTATATTCACTTTAAATTTTCTTCTTTTACATACCCTACCAAACTCATCAACCAACCTCTGCAACTTCTCTTCAGAATCTCCCAAAAGCACAGTGTCATCAGCAAAGAGCAACTGTGACAACTCCCACTTTGTGTTAGGTTCTTTATCTTTTAACTCCACACCTCTTGCCAACACCCGAGCATTCACTTCTCTTACAACCCCATCTATAAATATATTGAACAACCATGATGACATCACACATCCTTGTCTAAGGCATAGTTTTACTGGACAATAATCTCCCTCTCTCCTACATACTCTAACCTGAGCCTCACTATCCTAGTAAAAACTTTTCACTGCTTCCAATAACCTATCTCCTATTCCATACATTTGCAATATGTGCCACATTGCCCCCCTATCCACCCTGTCATATCATTTTCCAAATCCATAAATGCCACAAAAACTTCTTTACCCTTATCTAAATACTGTTCACTTATATGTTTTACTGTAAACACCTGGTCCACACACCCCCTAAATTTCCTAACGCCTCCTTGTTCATCTATCCTATTCTCTGTCATACTCTTAATTCTTTCAATAATAACTCTACCATACACTTTACCAGGTATATTCAACAGACTTATTCCCCTATAATTTTTGCACTCTCTTTTGTCCCCTTTGCCTTTATACAAAGGAACTATGCATGCTCTCTGCCAGTCCCTAGGTACCTTACCCTCTTCCATACATTTATTAAATAATTGCACCAACCACTCCAAAACTATATCCCCTCCTGCTTTTAACATTTATATCTTTATCCCATCAATCCCAGCTGTCTTACCCCCTTTCATTCTACCCACTACCTCACGAACTTCCCCCACACTCACAACTGGCTCTTCCTCACTCCTACAAGATGTTATTCCTCCTTGCCCTATACACGAAATCACAGCTTCCCTATCTTCATCAACATTTAACAATTCCTCAAAATATTCCCTCCATCTTCCCAATACCTCTAACTCTCCATTTAATAACTCTCCTCTCCTATTATTAACTATCAAATCCATTTGTTCCCTTGGCTTCCTCAACTTATTAATCTCCCTCCAAAACTTATATTTTTTAATACAAGTCGTTGGATAGGTTTTGATTTATTTGAGAAATTTATTGACGTGGATGAGCAAGTTATTCGTAAAAAAAATCCTTACAGCATATTTTTTTTAAGTGACTCATTATGCTTCTTGATAAGAAAAAAATATTATGTTTTGTCAGTCAGAAAAAAAGTATATTTCTTAAATATTTTATTTCATTGTTATTTGACCGAGTCTGGTGAGGGGCTCTTGTTCCAAGTAATTAAACCTTTTCCTGTATTTCATGGATCAGATAATATTGTCTCTCATTCCCCAATTATTACATAACTCAGACGGGATAATCACTTTGCCTAAATATGCCTCCAAGGAGCCCAGAGTACTTTCCAGGAGCCCCTAGTGCTTCCCAGGAGCCCAGAGTGCTTTCCAGGAGCCCCTAGTGCTTCCCAGGAGCCCAGAGTGCTTTCCAGGAGCCCCTAGTGCTTCCCAGGAGCCCTTAGTGCTTCCCAGGAGCCCATAGTGCTTCCCAGGAGCCCAGAGTGATTTTCAGGAGCCCCGAGTGTTTCCCAGGAGCCCCGAGTGTTTCCCAGGAGCCTCGAGTGTTTCCCAGAAGCTTCGAATGTTTCCCAGGAGCCTCGAGTGTTTCCCAGGAGCCCAGAGTGTTTCCCAGGAGCCTCGAGTGTTTCCTAGAAGCTCCGAGTGTTTCCCAGGAGCCTCGAGTGTTTCCAAAGAGCCCCGAGTGTTTCCCAGGAGCCTCGAGTGTTTCCCAAAAGCCCGAGTGTTTCCGAGAAGCTTCGAGTGTTTCGCAGGAGGCTCGAGTGTTTCCCAGGAGCCCCGAGTGTTTCACAGGAGCCCCGAGTGTTTCCCAGCAGCCTCGAGAGTTTCCAAGGAGCCTCGAGTGTTTTCCAGGAGCCTTGAGTGTTTCCCAGGAGCCTCGAGTGTTTCCCAGGAGCCCCGAGTGTTTCCCAGGAGCCCCGAGTGTTTCCCAGGAGCCCCGAGTGTTTCCCAGGACCCTCGAGTGTTTCCCAGGAGCCCCGAGTGTTTCCCAAGAGCCCCGAGCGTTTCCCAGAAGCCTCGAGTGTTTCCCAGGAGCATCAAGTGTTTCCTAGGAGCCTCGAGTGTTTCCTAGAAGCTCCGAGTGTTTCCCAGGAGTCTCGAGTGTTTCCAAAGAGCCCCGAGTGTTTCCCAGGAGCCTCGAGTGTTTCCCAAAAGCCCGAGTGTTTCCCAGGAGCCCCGAGTGTTTCCCAGAAGCTTCGAGTGTTTCGCAGGAGCCTCGAGTGTTTCCCAGGAGCCCCGAGTGTTTCCCAGGAGCCCCGAGTGTTTCCCAGGAGCCTCGAGTGTTTCCAAGGAGCCTCGAGTGTTTTCCAGGAGCCTCGAGTGTTTCCCAGGAGCCTCGAGTGTTTCCCAGGAGCCCCGAGTGTTTCCCAGGAGCCCCGAGTGTTTCCCAGGAGCCCCGATTGTTTCCCAGGACCCTCGAGTGTTTCCCAGGAGCCCCGAGTGTTTCCCAAGAGCCCCGAGCGTTTCCCAGAAGCCTCGAGTGTTTCCCAGGAGCATCAAGTGTTTCCTAGGAGCCCCGAGTGTTTCCCAGGAGTCTCGAGTGTTTCCCAGGAGACCCGAGTGTTTCCCAGAAGCCCCCAGTGTTTCCCAGTAGCCTCGAGTGTTTCCCAGGACCCTCGAGTGTTTCCCAGGAGCATCGAGTGTTTCCCAGAAGCCCCGAGTGTTTCCCAGGAGCCTCGAGTGTTTCGCAGGAGCCTCGAGTGCTTCCCAGGAGCCCCGAGTGTTTCCAAAGAGCTTCGAGTGTTTCGCAGGAGCCTCGAGTGTTTCCCAGGAGCCCCGAGTGTTTCCCAGGAGCCTCGAGTGTTTCCCAGGAGCGCCGAGTGATTCTCAAGAGCCCCGAGTGTTTCCCAGGAGCCTCGAGTGTTTCCCAAGAGCCCCGAGTTTTTCCCAGGAACCTCGAATGTTTCGCAGGAGCCTCGAGTGTTTCGCAGAAGCCTCGAATGTTTCCCTGGAGCCTCGAGTGTTTCCCAGGAGCCTCGAGTGTTTTGCAGAAGCCTCGAATGTTTCCCAGGAGCCTCGAGTGTTTCCCAGGAGCCTCGAGTGCTTTGCAGAAGCCTCGAATGTTTCCCAGGAGCCTCGAGTGTTTCCCAGGAGCCAGGACTGTTTCCCAGGAGCCTCGAGTGTTTCCCAGGAGACCCGAGTGTTTCCCAGGAGCCCCGAGTGTTTCCCAGGAGCCTCGAGTGTTTCCCAGGAGCCTCGAGTGTTTCCCAGGAACCCCGAGTGTTTCCCAGGAGCCCGAAGTGTTTCGCAGGAGCCTCGAGTGTTTTCCAGGAGCCCCGAGTGTTTCCCAGGAGCCTCGAATGTTTCCCAGGATAACCTCGAGTGTTTTCCAGGAGCCCCGAGTGTTTTCCAGGAGCCTCGAGTGTTTTCCAGGAGCCCCGACTGTTTCCCAGGGGCCTCGAGTGTTTCTCAGGGGCCCCGAGTGTTTTCCAGGAGCCCCGAGTGTTTCTCAAGAGCCCCGAGTGTTTCCCAGGAGCCCCGAGTGTTTCCCAGGAGCCCCGAGTGTTTCCCAGGAGTCCCGACTGTTTCCCAGGAGCCTCGAGTGCTTCCCAGGAGCCCCGAGTGCTTCCCAGGAGCCCCGAGTGCTTCCCAGGAGCCGCGAGTGTTTTCCAGGAGCCTCGAGTGTTTCCCAGGAGCCCCGAGTGATTCTCAGGAGCCCCGAGTGTTTCCTAGGAGCCTCGAGTGTTTCCCAGGAGCCCCGAGTGTTTCCCAGGAACCTCGAATGTTTCGCAGGAGCCTCGAGTGTTTCGCAGAAGCCTCGAATGTTTCCAAGGAGCCTCGAGTGTTTGCCAGGAGCACCGAGTGTTTCGCAGAAGCCTCGAATGTTTCCCAGGAGCCTCGAGTGTTTCCCATTAGCCCCGAATGTTTCCCAGGAGCCTCGAGTGTTTCCCAGGAGACCCGAGTGTTTCCCAGGAGCCCCGAGTGTTTCCCAGGAGCCTCGAGGGTTTCCCAGGAGCCTCGAGTGTTTCCCAGGAGCCCCGAGTGTTTCCCAGGAGCCCCAAGTGTTTCCCAGGAGCCTCGAGTGTTTTCCAGGAGCCCCGAGTGTTTCCCAGGAGCCTCGAGTGTTTCTCAGAAGCCCCGAGTGTTTTCCAGGAGCTCCGAGTGCTTCTCAGGAGCCCCGAGTGTTTCCCAGGAGCCCCGAGTGTTTTCCAGGAGTCTCGAGCGTTTTCTAGGAGCCTCGAGTGTTTTCCAGGAGCCCTGAGTGTTTTCCAGGAGCCCCGAGTGTTTTCCAGGAGCCTCGAGCGTTTTCCAGGAGCCTCGAGCGTTTTCCAGGAGCCTCGAGTGTTTTCCAGGAGCCCCGAGTGTTTCCCAGGAGCCTCGAGTGTTTCTCAGGAGCCCCGAGTGTTTTCCAGGAGCCCCGAGTGTTTCTCAAGAGCACCGAGTGTTTCCCAGGAGCCCCGAGTGTTTCCCAGGAGCCCCGAGTGTTTCCCAGGAGCCCCGAGTGCTTCCCAGGAGCCCCGAGTGCTTCCCAGGAGCCCCGAGTGTTTCCCAGGAGCCCCGAGTGTTTCCCAGGAGCCCCGAGTGCTTCCCAGGAGCCCCGAATGCTTCCCAGGAGCCCCGAGTGCTTCACAGGAGCCCCGAGTGCTTCACAGGAGCCCCGAGTGCTTCCCAGGAGCCCCGAGTGCTTCCTAGGAGCCCCGAGTGCTTCCCAGGAGCCCCGAGTGCTTCCCAGGTATATCCAAGTACATCGCAATTTTATAACAATTCTTAAATAAAATACACCTCAGCTGAAACAAA
>NC_091350.1:26243478-26305978 GCF_038502225.1 Cherax quadricarinatus | reverse complement strand
TCTGCTATCCTATTCTCCGTCTTACTCTTAATTCTTTCAATAATAACTCTACCATACAATTTACCAGGTATACTCAACAGACTTATCCCCATATAATTTTTGCACTCTTTTGTCCCCTTTGCCTTTATACAAAGGAACTATGCATGCTCTCTGCCAATCCCTAGGTACCTTACCCATTTCCATACATTTATTAAATAATTACTCCAACCACTCCAAAACTATATCCCCACCTGCTTTTAACATTTCTATCTTTATCCCATCAATCCCGGCTGCCTTACCCCCTTTCATTTTACCTACTGCCTCACGAACTTCCCCCACACTCACAACTGGCTCTTCCTCACTCCTACAAGATGTTATTCCTCCTTGCCCTATACACAAAATCACAGCTTCCCTATCTTCATCAACATTTAACAATTCCTCAAAATATTCCCTCCATCTTCCCAATACCTCTAACTCTCCATTTAATAACTCTCCTCTCCTATTTTTAACTGACAAATCCATTTGTTCTCTAGGCTTCCTTAACTTGTTAATCTCACTCCAAAACTTTTTCTTATTTTCAACAAAATTTATTGATAACATCTTACCCACTCTCTCATTTGCTCTCTTTTTACATTGCTTCACCACTCTCTTAACCTCTCTCTTTTTCTCCATATACTCTTCCCTCCTTGCATCACTTCTACTTTGCAAAAAATTCTCATATGCTAACTTTTTCTCCATTACTACTCTCTTTACATCATCATTCCTCCAATCGCTCCTCTTCCCTCCCGCACCCACCTTCCTGTAACCACAAACTTCTGCTGAACACTCCAACACTACATTTTTAAACCTACCCCATTCATCTTAGGCCTCATTGCCTATGCTCTCATTAGGCCATCTATCCTCCAATAGCTGTTAATATCTTACCCTAACTGCCTCCTCTTTTAATTTATAAACCTTCATCTCTCTCTTACCTGATGCTTCTATTCTCCTTGTTACCTTTTACTCTCAGTGTAGCTACAACTAAAAAGTGATCTGATATATCTGTGGCCTCTCTATAAACATGTACATCCTGAAGTCTACTCATCAGTCTTTTATCTTTTTTCTTTTTCAACAAGTCGGCCGTCTCCCACCGAGGCAGGGTGACCCAAAAAAGAAAGAAAATCCCCAAAAAGAAAATACTTTCATCATCATTCAACACTTTCACCTAACTCACACATTATCACTGTTTTTGCAGAGGTGCTCAGAACACAACAATTTAGAAGTATATACGTATAAAGATATACAATATATCCCTCCAAACTGCCAATATCCCAAACCCCTCCTTTAAAGTGCAGGCATTGTACTTCCCATTTCCAGGACTCAAGTCCGACTATATGAAAATAACCGGTTTCCCTGAATCCCTTCACTAAATATTACCCTGCTCACACTCCAACAGATCGTCAGGTCCCAAGTACCATTCGTCTCCATTCACTCCTATCTAACACGCTCACGCACGCTGGCTGGAAGTCCAAGCCCCTCGCCAACAAAACCTCCTTTACCCCCTCTCTCCAACCCTTTCGAGGACGACCCCTACCCCGCCTTCCTTCCCCTATAGATTTATATGCTTTCCATGTCATTCTACTTTGATCCATTCTATCTAAATGACCAAACCACCTCAACAACCCCTCTTCTGCCCTCTGACTAATACTTTTATTAACTCCACACCTTTTCCTAATTTCCACACTCCGAATTTTCTGCATAATATTTACACCACACATTGCCCTTAGACAGAACATCTCCACTGCCTCCATCCGTCTCCTCGCTGCTGCATTTACCACCCAAGCCTCATATCCATATAAGAGTGTTGGTACTACTATACTTTCATACATTCCCTTCTTTGCCTCCATAGATAACGTTTTTTGACTTCACATATTCCTCAACGCACCACTCACCTTTTTTCCCTCATCAATTCTATGATTAACCTCATCCTTCATAAATCCATCCGCTGACACGTCAACTCCCAAGTATCTGAAAACATTCACTTCTTCCATACTCCTCCTCCCCAATTTGATATCCAATTTTTCTTTATCTAAATCATTTGATACCCTCATCACCTTACTTTTTTCTATGTTCACTTTCAACTTTCTACCTTTACACCCATTCCCAAACTCATCCGCTAACCTTTGCAATTTTTCTTTAGAATCTCCCATAAGCACAGTATCATCAGCAAAAAGTAACTGTGTCAATTCCCATTTTGAATTTGATTCCCCATAATTTAATCCCATCCCTCTCCCGAACACCCTAGCATCTACTTCTTTTACAACCCCATCTATAAATATATTAAACAACCATGGTGGCATTACACATCTCTGTCTAAGACCTACTTTTACCGGGAAGTAGTCTCCCACTCTTCTACACACCCTAACCTGAGCCTCACTATCCTCATAAAAACTCTTTACAGCATTTAGTAACTTACCACCTATTCCATACACTTGCAACATCTGTCACATTGCTCCTTTATCCACTCTATCATATGCCTTTTCTAAATCCATAAATGCAATAAAAACTTCCCTACCTTTATCTAAATACTGTTCACATATATGCTTCAATGTAAACACTTAATCTACACATCCCCTACCCACTCTGAAGCCTCCTTGCTCATCCGCAATCCTACATTCTGTCTTACCTCTAATTCTTTCAATTATAACGCTACAGTACACTTTTCCTGGTATACTCAGTAAACTTATTCCTCTATAATTTTTACAATCTCGTTTGTCCCCTTTCCCTTTATATAAAAGGACTATACATGCTCTCCGCCAATCCCTAGTTACCTTCCCCTCTTTCATACATTTATTAAACAAAAGTACCAACCACTCCAACACTATATCCCCCCCTGCTTTTAACATTTTTGTCATGATCCCATCAGTTCCAGCTGCCTTACGCCCTTTCATTCTACGTAATACCTCACGTACCTCCCCCACACTTACATTCTGCTCTTCTTCACTCCTAAAAGATGGTATACCTCCCTGGCCAGTGCATGAAATTACCGCCTCCCTTTCTTCCTCAACATTTAAAAGTTCGTCAAAATAATCTCGCCATCTACCTAATACTTCCCTCTCCCCATCTACTAACTCCCCTACTCTGTTTTTAACTAACAAATCCAACAGTCTTTTATCTACCAATAAATAATCCAACAAACTACTGTCATTTCGCCCTACATCGTATCTTGTATACTTATTTATCCTCTTTTTCTTAAAACATGTATTACCTATAACTAAACCCCTTTCTATACAAAGTTCAATCAAAGGACTCCCATTATCATTTACACCTGGCACCCCAAACTTACCTACCACACCCTCTCTAAAAGTTTCTCCTACTTTAGCATTCAGGTCCCCTACCACAATTACTCTCTCACTTGGTTCAAAGGTTCCTATACATTCATTTAACATCTCCCAAAATCTCTCTCTCTCCTCTACATTCCTCTCTTCTCCAGGTGCATACACGCTTATTATGACCCCCTTTTCGCATCCAACCTTTACTTTAATCCACATAATCCTTGAATTTACACATTCATATTCTCTTTTCTCCTTCCATAACTGATCCTTCAACATTACTGCTACCCCCTCCTTAGCTCTAACTCTCTCAGATACTCCAGATTTAATCCCATTTATTTCCCCCCACCGAAACTCCCCTACCCCCTTCAGCTTTGTTTCGCTTAGGGTCAGGACATCCAACTTCTTTTCATTCATAACATCAGCAATCATCTGTTTCTTGTCATCCGCACTACATCCACGCACATTCAAGCATCCCAGTTTTATAAAGTTTTTCTTCTTCTCTTTTTTAGTAAATGTGTACAGGAGAAGGGGTTACTAGCCCATCGCTCCCGGCATTTTAGTCGCCTCATACGACACGCATGGCTTACGGAGGAAAGATTCTTTTCCACTTCCCCATGGACAATAGAAGAAATAAAGAAGAACAAGAGCTATTTAGAAAAAGGAGAAAAACCTAGATGTATGTATATATATATATGTATGTGCGTGTCTGTGAAGTGTGACCAAAGTGTAAGTAGGAGTAGCAAGATATCCCTGTTATTTAGCGTGTTTATGAGACAGAAAAAGACACCAACAATCCTACCATCATGCAAAACAGTTACAGGTTTCTGTTTCACAGTCATCTGGCAGGACGGTAGTACTTCTCTGGGTGGTTGCTGTCTACCAACCTACTACCTGTAACCGCGAACGAGTGGTATTGATCAATAACACTGCGACTTGCCGAGGACGCGAACCCATGTTGTTTTGGCCCGCCTCATTGTGAGTGAAAACCACATGACGCTCTAACCCACAGGACCACCAAATCCTACTGAAAGCAGTGAAGAGTCTTTACGAGGATAGTGAGGCTTAGGTTAGAGTATGTAGGAGAGAGGGAGATTATTTCCTAGTAAAAGTAGGCCTTAGGGATGCGTGATGTCACCGTGGTTGTTCAATATATTTATAGATGGGGTTGTAAGAGAAGTGAATGCTAGGGTCTTGGCAAGATGTGTGGAGTTAAAAGATAAAGAATCTAGCACAAAGTGGGAGTTGTCACAGTTTCACTTTGCTGATGACACTGTGCTTTTGGGAGATTCTGAAGAGAAATTGCAGAGGTTTGTTGATGAATTTTGTAGGGTATGTAAAGAAAGGAAATTAAATGTGAAAAAGCAAAGTGATGATAACAACAAAATTAGGTAACAGAAGATTGGATATCAGATTGGAGGGAGAGAGTATGGAGGATGTGAATGTATTCAGATATTTAGAAGTGGACGTGTCTGCAGATGGGTCTATGAAAGATGAGGTGAATCATAGAACTGATGAGGGAAAAAAAGTGAGTGGTGCACTAAGGAGTTTGTGGAGACAAATAACTTTGTTCATGAAAGCAAAGAGAGAAATGTTCGAGAGTATAGTTATACCAGCATTCTTACATGGGTGTGAAGCATGGGCGGTGAATGTTGCAACGAGGAGAAAGCTGGAGGCAGTGTAGATGTCATGTCTGAGAGCAATGTGTGGTATGAATATTATGCAGAGAATCAGTAGTTTGGAGATTAGGAGGAGGTGCGGGATTACCAAAACTATTATCCAGAGGGCTGAGGAGGGTTATCGAGATGGTTTGGACATATAGAGAGAATGGAACGAAATAGAATGACTTCGAGAGTAGTGGAGGGAAGGGGGGGTAGGGGTCGACCTAGGAGAGGTTGGAGTTAGGGGGTAAAGGAGGTTTAGTGTGCGAGGGCTTGGACTTCCAGCAAGCATGTTAGATAGGAGCAAATAGAGACAAATTGTTTTTAGGACTTGGCGTGCTGTTGGAGTGTAAGCAAGGTAACATTTATGAAGGTATTCAGGGAAACCGGCAGGCTGGACCTGATTCCTGGAGTTGGGAAGTACAGTGTCTGCACTCTGAAGAAGGGGTGTTAATGTTGCAATTTTATAACTGTAGTGTAAGCATGCCTCTGGCAAGACTTTACCCTCTTCCATACATTAAAAGCACTAACCACTCCAAAACTATATCCCCACCTGCTTTTAACATTTCTATCTTTACCCCCTTTCATTCTAAAAACCCACTGCCTCTCGAACACTCCCCACACTCACAACTGTTCCTTCCTCACTCTTATAAGATGTTATTTCTCCTTGCCCTATACTCAAAATATTCCCTCCATCTTCCTGATACCTCTAACTGTTCGTTTAATAACTCTCCTCTCCAATTTTTAACTATCAAATCTATTCATTCCCTAGGCTTTCTCAACTTAATAATCTCACTCCAAAACTTTTTATTATTTTCAACAAAAATTTGTTGATAACATCTCACCCACTCTCTCGTTGCTCTCTTTTTACATTGCTTCACCCGTCTCTTAGCCTCTCCTTTTCTCTCCATATACTCCTCCCTCCTTACATCACTTCTACTTTATAAAAACCTCTCATATGCTAACCTTTTCTCTCATACTACTTACTCTCTTTACATCATCATTCCACCAATCACTCTTCTTCCCTCCTGCACCCACTTTCCTGTAACCACAAACTTCTGCTGAACACTCTAGCACTATATTCTTAAACTAACCCCATACATCTTGATCCCCATTGCCTATACTCTCACTAGCCCATATGTCCTCCAACAGTTGTTTATATCTTACCCAAACTGCCTCCTTCTTTAGTTTATAAACCGTCAGCTCTCTCTTACTTGCTTCTTCCATATATATCATATATATATATATATATATATATATATATATATATATATATATATATATATATATATATATATGCAAGGAATTCGCGAGAGCATGCGAAATATACACAAACACTGATCTCTGGCTGAAGGAGACTCGAACCTACGAACCTTAGGACAAGGTACGCAGTGCATTACCAATCTACCCACACTGGACAATACCTTGGCGTGTAGCTTGCGCTACGCGTTTGATTCAAGGCAGCCAGCTTTCAGGGAGAAGGCTTACAGCTTCTCATCTCATCCCCTGCATGCATCAGCCTTACTAGAGATTTGAACAATCGCGCAAGCTACACGCCAAGGTATTGTCCAGTGTGGGTAGATTGGTAAAGCACTGCGTACCCTGTCCTAATGTTCGTAGGTTCGAGTCTCCTTCAGCAAGAGATCAGTGTTTGTGTATATTTCGCATGCTCTCGCGAATTCCTTGCATTGTTCAAATCTCTAGTAAGGCTGATGCATGCAGGGGATGAGATGAAAAGCTGTAAGCCTTCTCCCTGAACGCTGGCTGCCTTGGATCAAACGTGTAGCGCATGCTACACGCCAAGGTATTGGTCCAGTGTGGGTAGATTGGTAAAGCACTGCGTACCTTGTCCTAAGGTTCGTAGGTTCGAGTCTCCTTCAGCCAGAGATCAGTGTTTATATATATATATATATATATATATATATATATATATATATATATATATATATATATTTATTTTTTATTATCACACTGGCCAATTCCAACGAAGGCAGGGTGGCCAGAAAAAGAAAAACTTTCACCATCATTCACTCCATCACTGTCTTGCCAGAAGGGTGCTTTACACTACAGTTATTAAACTGCAACATTAACACCCCTCCTTCAGAGTGCAGGCACTGTACTTCCCATCTCCAGGACTCAAGTCCGGCCTGCCGGTTTCCCTGAATCCCTTCATAAATGTTACTTTGCTCACACTCCAACAGCACGTCAAGTATTAAAAACCATTTGTCTCCATTCACTCCTATCAAACACGCTCATGCATGCCTGCTGGAAGTCCAAGCCCCTCGCACACAAAACCTCCTTTACCCCCTCCCTCCAACCCTTCCTAGGCCGACCCCTACCCCGCCTTCCTTCCACTACAGACTGATACACTCTTGAAGTCATTCTGTTTCGCTCCATTCTCTCTACATGTCCGAACCACCTCAACAACCCTTCCTCAGCCCTCTGGACAACAGTTTTGGTAATCCCGCACCTCCTCCTAACTTCCAAACTACGAATTCTCTGCATTATATTCACACCACACATTGCCCTCAGACATGACATCTCCACTGCCTCCAGCCTTCTTCTCGCTGCAACATTCATCACCCATGCTTCACACCCATATAAGAGCGTTGGTAAAACTATACTCTCATACATTCACCTCTTTGCCTCCAAGGACAAAGTTCTTTGTCTCCACAGACTCCTAAGTGCACCACTCACTCTTTTCCCCTCATCAATTCTATGATTCACCTCATCTTTCATAGACCCATCCGCTGACACGTCCACTCCCAAATATCTGAATACATTCACCTCCTCCATACTCTCTCCCTCCAATCTGATATTCAATCTTTCATCACCTAATCTTTTTGTTATCCTCATAACCTTACTCTTTCCTGTATTCACCTTTAATTTTCTTCTTTTGCACACCCTACCAAATTCATCCACCAATCTCTGCAACTTCTCTTCAGAATCTCCCAAGAGCACAGTGTCATCAGTAAAGAGCAGCTGTGACAACTCCCACTTTGTGTGTGATTCTTTATCTGTTAACTCCACGCCTCTTGCCAAGACCCTCGCATTTACTTCTCTTACAACCCCATCTATAAATATATTAAACAACCACGGTGACATCACACATCCTTGTCTAAGGCCTACTTTTACTGGGAAATCATTTCCCTCTTTCCTACATACTCTAACTTGAGCCTCACTATCCTCGTAAAAACTCTTCACTGCTTTCAGTAACCTACCTCCTACACCATACACTTGCAACATCTGCCACATTGCCCCCCTATCCACCCTGTCATACGCCTTTTCCAAATCCATAAATGCCACAAAGACCTCTTTAGCCTTATCTAAATACTGTTCACTTATATGTTTCACTGTAAACACCTGGTCCACACACCCCCTACCTTTCCTAAAGCCTCCTTGTTCATCTGCTATCCTATTCTCCGTCTTACTCTTAATTCTTTCAATAATAACTCTACCATATACTTTACCAGGTATACTCAGCAGACTTTTTTTTTTTTTTTTTTTTTTTTTTTTTTTTTTTTTTTTTTTTTTTTTTTTTTTTTTTTTTTTTTTTTTTTTTTTTTTTTATCACACCGGCCGATTCCCACCAAGGCAGGGTGGCCCGAAAAAGAAAAACTTTCACCATCATTCACTCCATCACTGTCTTGCCAGAAGGGTGCTTTACACTACAGTTTTTAAACTGCAACATTAACACCCCTCCTTCAGAGTGCAGGCACTGTACTTCCCATCTCCAGGACTCAAGTCCGGCCTGCCGGTTTCCCTGAATCCCTTCATAAATGTTACTTTGCTCACACTCCAACAGCACGTCAAGTATTAAAAACCATTTGTCTCCATTCACTCCTATCAACCACGCTCACGCATGCCTGCTGGAAGTCCAAGCCCCTCGCACACAAAACCTCCTTTACCCCCTCCCTCCAACCCTTCCTAGGCCGACCCCTACCCCGCCTTCCTTCCACTACAGACTGATACACTCTTGAAGTCATTCTGTTTCGCTCCATTCTCTCTACATGTCCGAACCACCTCAACAACCCTTCCTCAGCCCTCTGGACAACAGTTTTGGTAATCCCGCACCTCCTCCTAACTTCCAAACTACGAATTCTCTGCATTATATTCACACCACACATTGCCCTCAGACATGACATCTCCACTGCCTCCAGCCTTCTCCTCGCTGCAACATTCATCACCCACGCTTCACACCCATATAAGAGCGTTGGTAAAACTATACTCTCATACATTCCCCTCTTTGCCTCCAAGGACAAAGTTCTTTGTCTCCACAGACTCCTAAGTGCACCACTCACTCTTTTTCCCTCATCAATTCTATGATTCACCTCATCTTTCATAGACCCATCCGCTGACACGTCCACTCCCAAATATCTGAATACGTTCACCTCCCCCTATAATTTTTGCACTCTCTTTTATCCCCTTTGCCTTTATACAAAGGAACTATGCATGCTCTCTGCCAATCCCTAGGTACCTTACCCTCTTCCATACATTTATTAAATAATTGCACCAACCACTCCAAAACTATATCCCCACCCGCTTTTAACTTTTCTATCTTAATCCCATCAATCCCGGCTGCCTTATTCCCTTTCATTTTACCTACTGCCTCACGAACTTCCCCCACACTCACAACTGGCTCTTCCTCACTCCTACAAGATGTTATTCCTCCTTGTCCTATACACGAAATCACAGCTTCCCTATCTTCATCAACATTTAACAATTCCTCAAAATATTCCCTCCATCTTCCCAATACCTCTAACTCTCCATTTTATAACTCGCCTCTCCTATTTTTAACTGACCAATCCATTTGTTCTCTAGGCTTTCTTAACTTGTTAATCTCACTCCAAAACTTTTTCTTATTTTCAACAAAATTTGCTGATAACATCTCACCCACTCTCTCATTTGCTCTCTTTTTACATTGCTTCACCACTCTCTTAACCTCTCTCTTTTTCTCCATATACTCTTCCCTCCTTGCATCACTTCTACATTGTAAAAACTTCTCATATATATATATATATATATATATATATATATATATATATATATATATATATATATATATATATATATATATATATATATATATATATATATATATATATATATATGCAAGGAACTCGCGAGAGCAGGCGAAATATACACAAACACTGATCTCTGGCTGAAGGAGACTCGAACCTACGAACCTTAGGACAAGGTACGCAGTGTTTTACCAATCTACGCACACTGGACAATACCTTGGCGTGTAGCTTGCACTACACGTTTGATCCAAGGCAGCCAGGTTTCAGGGAGAAGGCTTACAGCTTTTCATCTCATCCCCTGCATGCATCAGCCTTACTAGAGATTTGAACAATGCAAGGAATTCGCGAGAGCAGGCGAAATATACACAAACACTGATCTCTGGCTGAAGGAGACTCGAACCTACGAACCTTAGGACAAGGTACGCAGTGCTTTACCAATCTACCCACACTGGACAATACCTTGGCGTGTAGCTTGCGCTACACGTTTGATCCAAGGCAGCCAGCTTTCAGGGAGAAGGCTTACAGCTTCTCATCTCATCCCCTGCATGCATCAGCCTTACTAGAGATTTGAACAATCGCGCAAGCTACACGCCAAGGTATTGTCCAGTGTGGGTAGATTGGTAAAGCACAGCGTACCTTGTCCTAAGGTTCGTAGGTTCGAGTCTCCTTCAGCCAGAGATCAGTGTATATATATATATATATATATATATATATATATATATATTTATATATACATATATATATATATATGCAATAAGATCACAGTAAACTGGTGATTTCAGAATATGCAAAACAACCACTCTGAAAGAACAGAGAAATTCCAAACGCTTTCGTGACTACTCACATTATCAGGGAACTTGATAATATGAGTAGTGACGAATGCGCTTGGAATTTCTCTATTCTTTCAGAGTGGTTGATTTGCATATATATATATATATATATATATATATATATATATATATATATATATATATATATATATATATATATATATATATATATATATATATATATATATATATATATATACAGAGAGAGTAAAAGGTAGATGGAATACATGGAAAATTGAAGAAGCAAGTAAAAGAGAGGTGAAGGTTCATGTATACATAGGGTGGCCCGAGAAATAAAAAGCTTCATCATTCACTCCATCACTGTCTTGCCAGAGGCTCATTTACACTACAGTTATAAAACTGCAACATTAAACATTAACAACCTTCCTTAAGGGTGCCGACACCCTACTTTTCTAGGAATCTAGTCCAGCTTGCCGGTTTTCCTGAATCCCTTTTAAATGTTACCTTGCTCACACTCCAACAGCATGCGGTACATAAGCACTGAGTCACTTCCAGAAAGACCAGGCTCCGTGCTCATACATCGGCTCCCTTTTCACCCATGTCCATGCTGGGTTTGGAAGATTATTATAATAAAAAAGAAGAGCTAAACCTACAAGGGTCACACCGAGTAGCTGGGCAGGGAAGAGTGCAGGAGTATTGGTTAGCAAGAGGGAGAGGAATTATTACTAGGTCATGCAGTGCAGCTGGGCAGTGGGTAGTGCAGGGGTTGAGGGTAGCAAGAGAGGTAGAAAGAGCTGTGAGGAATGCTAGAGGCATCATCATCAAAGTTTGTGCAGTAAATCAGTTGTTGTCAAAAAGTCAAATTTAGAGTCCGGGTTAAAGGAGGTTCCATCAGCAAGAAGGGAAGGTAAAGTAAGGGCAGTAGAGCGGTGACGATGTTGGAGGTAAATTCTGCGTGCTCGTTGATAGAGAGGCCAGTCTAACAGAATATGGTTAACAGAAAGGAACAGGGCGCCTCACCATGAGATAACCATGAGAGATGGGAGAGAGTAGTCTCCCAACCTCGACAATGACAAGAAGACGGCCAGAAACCTATACTTGGTTTAATAGAATGCAATTTGTTCTGTAGCAGATCAGACCAACATTGTTGCCAGCAGTTGCAAAGGTGGGTAGAAATCACAGTAAAATAGTCTGTGAATGGAACACCTCTATATGAAACTGGGAGGTCATGTACTGCTGATCGTGCAGCAGTGTCTGCCTGCTCATTGCCCTGTACGTCAACTTGACCAGGGACCCAACAAAAAACAATATCTTTGTGCTTGCCAGAGATACGGTGTAACCAAAGGTGGATACGAAGAACCATGGGATGAGGTAAAACAAATTTTCGTATAGCCTGCAAAGCACTAATGGAGTCTGAAACTACCACAAAGGGCGACACAGGTATAGATGCAATATGGATAAGTATTACAAGAGTTGCATGCAATTCAGCTGTAAAAATGCTCGCAGAGGGAAATAAATGCCCTCGTACAACGCTGCCTGGAAACACTTCTGCAAATATGACACTGTCAGAAAACTTTTAACCATCGGTGAACTCTGCGATGGCATGAGAATGAGACTGGAAGTGATAAAGAATGAAACAGTGAAAAGCATCCGTAGGTATTTGGGCTTTTGCGCATGGCAGTGGGAAAGAACAGACACGAACTCCCAGAACTTCCTCAGAGGGAAGGGAAAAGTTAGATGCTACATGAACATAGAAAGGTGGCAACTGAAGAGAAGACAAGAACAAATGTAGACGAAGAGAAAAGGGGCAGAGTAAACAGAGGCAGTGAACAGATAAGGAACTTCTACTAATATCCGTTACCATCCTATATGTGGAAAGATTGCGGATGTCATGACAGCAAACAAAATAGCGGAGATAGTGAGCATCACGGCGATCGGTCAAGGATGGAATATTCGCCTCTGCATAGACCATAGACCACAGAGGCTCTCAACAGGTGAAGAGCGAAAATCACCGAGGCATGAACGTGATCCCTGGTGATGTAGGGCAGAATGTAGTCGAAGGAGAGTTCTACGGTCAGCCCCCCATCCCACCATGAAAGATGAGCAAGGTTCAGCCGTCTATGTCAAGTTGCCTTCAAGGAGGTAATGTGAGGTTTCCAGGATAACCTACTGTCAAACAGAAGGCCGAGAAACCTGACAGTATCATGTTCTGGGATGTGGGATACACGAACCATACAGGTACAATGGATTTTCAGGGACGATAGAATACCTAATGAAAGTAATTTCGTGTGTTTTATTACTAGAAAATTTAAACCCATGAGTAGTGGCTCAACTGGAAACACAGTTGACTGACCACATGCTGAAAGGGAATTGCAATGAGGCAACAGTCAGCGCCTGCACAAGCTACAGCAAATTCATCAACATAGTGATGGCCAAATATTAGGTGAAAGAATAGATGCCAGATCATTTATAACAAGGAGAAAATGTGTGATGTTCAAGACACATCCCTGGGGGACACCTTCAGCTTGGAGAAAGTCCGGGGAGAGCATATTATTAACACGAACACGGAAATGTTTCTCGGATAAGAAGTTCTTAAGGAAAAATGGTAGATTGCCTCGGAGGCCTAAGGAATGAACTTGGGGTTCAGATGCTATAGCTCCGAGTTGTGTCACATGCCTTTTCAAGATAAAAAAAATGTCTATTTACCAGACGTTTCAACACCTCGCAAACCACACTGGTCAGAACAATGGGGTGATAGGTGGAGACTTAATCCCTTGATACTGGCTAGGCTGGGATGGCTTGTAATTATGCACACAACAGTAAGGAAGCGGGATGGGTGACTGGCTTAAGCAGGCTAGGGTGCCTTAGGCTCTCCCCTACAGACTGGATTGACTGGCTTGGCTTAATTTGCTTAACCCAGATCATCCCCTCGTAGGTTAACAAATAAGCAAATAAGGCATGAAACAGCTAACTAGGAAGTTGTGTAAACAAGGCTGGAGAAAGTTGGTTTGTCTGTGGGTAGCTTGGGCACATAGAGCTCCCACTCAGGCACACACAATGTCCAACTGGCTTTGTGCATGTGCTGGTGCTGCTGGTGCACCTGCTGGTGCTGCTGGTGCACCTGCTGGTGCTGGAGTTGCTGGTGGTGGTGGTGGTGGTGGTGGTGCTGCTGGTGCTGCTGGTGTTGTTGCTGGTGCTACTGCATGTGCTTGTGCTGATGGTGCACCTGCTGGTGCTGCTGCTTCTGGTGCTGGAGTTGCTGGTGGTGGTGGTGGTGGTGGTGCTGGTGTTGCTGGTGTTGTTGCTGGTGCTACTGCATGTGCTTGTGCTGATGGTGAACCTCATGGAGCTGGTACTGCTGCAAGTGCTGGTACTGCTGCATGAGCTGCTGCTGCTGCTGCTGGTGCTTCTGCTGGTGCTGCTGCTTTTCGTGTTGCTTCTGGTGCTGGTGTTGCTGGTGTTGCTTTTGCTGGTGTTGCTGATGCTAATGTTGCTGGTGCTGGTGTTGCTGGTGCTGGTGTTGCTGGTGCTGGTGTTGCTGGTGCTGCTGCTTCTGGTGCTGGTGTTGCTGGTGCTGGTGTTGCTGGTGCTGGTGTTGCTGGTGCTGCTGCTTCTGGTGCTGGTGTTGCTGGTGCTGGTGTTGCTGGTGCTGGTGTTGCTGGTGCTGGTGTTGCTGGTGCTGGTGTTGCTGGTGCTGGTGTTGCTGGTGCTGGTGTTGCTGGTGCTGGTGTTGCTGGTGCTGGTGTTGCTGGTGCTGGTGTTGCTGGTGCTGGTGTTGCTGGTGCTGGTGTTGCTGGTGCTGATGTTGCTGGTGCTGGTGTTGCTGATGCTGATGTTGCTGGAGCTGGTGTTGCTGGTGCTGGTGTTGCTGGTGCTGATGTTGCTGGTGCTGGTGTTGCTGGTGCTGGTGTTGCTGGTGCTGGTGTTGCTGGTGCTGGTGTTGCTGGTGCTGGTGTTGCTGGTGCTGGTGTTGCTGGTGCTGGTGTTGCTGATGCTGGTGTTGCTGGTGCTGGTGTTGCTGGTGTTGCTGGTGCTGGTGTTGCTGGTGCTGGTGTTGCTGGTGTTGCTGGTGCTGGTGTTGCTGGTGTTGCTGGTGCTGGTGTTGCTGGTGCTGGTGTTGCTGGTGCTGGTGTTGCTGGTGCTGGTGCTGGTGTTGCTGGTGCTGGTGTTGCTGGTGCTGGTGGTGCTGGTGCTGGTGTTGCTGGTGCTGGTGTTGCTGGTGCTGGTGTTGCTGGTGCTGGTGTTGCTGATGCTGGTGTTGCTGGTGCTGGTGTTGCTGGTGTTGCTGATGCTGGTGTTTCTGGTGCTGGTGCTGGTGTTGCTGGTGCTGCTGCTTCTGGTGCTGGTGTTGCTGGTGCTGGTGTTGCTGGTGCTGGTGTTGCTAGTGCTGCTGCTTCTGGTGCTGGTGTTGCTGGTGCTGGTGTTGCTGGTGCTGGTGTTGCTGGTGCTCGTGTTGCTGGTGCTGCTGCTTCTGGTGCTGGTGTTGCTGGTGCTGGTGTTGCTGGTGCTGGTGTTGCTGGTGCTGGTGTTGCTGGTGCTGGTGTTGCTAGTGCTGGTGTTGCTGGTGCTGGTGTTGCTGGTGCTGGTGTTGCTGGTGCTGATGTTGCTGGTGCTGCTGCTTCTGGTGCTGGTGTTGCTGGTGCTGGTGTTGCTGATGCTGATGTTGCTGGTGCTGGTGTTGCTGGTGCTGGTGTTGCTGGTGCTGATGTTGCTGGTGCTGGTGTTGCTGGTGCTGGTGTTGCTGGCGCTGGTGTTGCTGGTGCTGGTGTTGCTGGTGCTGGTGTTGCTGGTGCTGGTGTTGCTGATGCTGGTGTTGCTGGTGCTGGTGTTGCTGGTGTTGCTGATGCTGGTGTTTCTGGTGCTGGTGTTGCTGGTGTTGCTGATGCTGGTGTTGCTGATGCTGGTGTTGATGGTGCTGGTGTTGTTGATGCTGGTGTTGCTGGTGCTGGTGTTGCTGGTGCTGGTGTTGTTGGTGCTGGTGTTGTTGATGCTGGTGTTGTTGATGCTGGTGTTGCTGGTGCTGGTGTTGGTGTTGCTGGTGCTGGTGCTGGTGTTGATGGTGCTGGTGTTGTTGATGCTGGTGTTGCTGGTGCTGGTGTTGCTGGTGCTGGTGCTGCTGATGCTGGTGTTGATGGTGCTGGTGTTGTTGATGCTGGTGTTGCTGGTGCTGGTGTTGCTGGTGCTGGTGTTGCTGGTGCTGGTGTTGATGGTGCTGGTGTTGTTGATGCTGGTGTTGCTGGTGCTGGTGTTGCTGGTGCTGGTGTTGTTGATGCTGGTGTTGCTGGTGCTGGTGTTGCTGGTGCTGGTGTTGTAGATGCTGGTGTTGCTGGTGCTGGTGTTGCTGGTGCTGGTGTTGCTGGTGCTGGTGTTGATGATGCTGGTGTTGTTGATGCTGGTGTTGCTGGTGCTGGTGTTGCTGGTGCTGGTGTTGTTGATGCTGGTGTTGATGGTGCTGGTGTTGTTGATGCTGGTGTTGATGGTGCTGGTGTTGTTGATGCTGGTGTTGCTGGTGCTGGTGTTGCTGGTGCTGGTGTTGCTGATGTGGTGTTGATGGTGCTGGTGTTGTTGATGCTGGTGTTGCTGGTGCTGGTGTTGCTGGTGCTGGTGTTGCTGATGCTGGTGTTGATGGTGCTGGTGTTGTTGATGCTGGTGAAGCTAATGCTGGTGTTGCTGGTGATGGTGTTGCTGATGCTGGTGTTGCTGGTGCTGGTGTTACTGGTGCTGGTGTTGCTGGTGCTGGTGTTGCTGGTGCTGGTGTTGCTGCTACTGGTGTTGTTGATGCTGGTGAAGCTAATGCTGGTGTTGCTGATGCTGGTGTTGCTGGTGCTGGTGTTGCTGGTGCTGGTGTTGCTGATGCTGGTGTTGCTGGTGCTGGTGTTGTTGATGCTGGTGAAGCTAATGCTGGTGTTGCTGGTGATGGTGTTGCTGGTGATGGTGTTGCTGATGCTGGTGTTGCTGATGCTGGTGTTGCTGGTGCTGGTGTTGCTGGTGCTGGTGTTGCTGGTGCTGGTGTTGCTGACGCTGGCGTTGTTGATGCTGGTGAAGCTAATGCTCGTGTTGCTGGTGATGGTGTTGCTGGTGATGGTGTTGCTGGTGCTGGTGTTGCTGGTGCTGGTGTTGCTGGTGCTGGTGTTGCTGGTGCTGGTGTTGCTGGTGCTGGTGTTGCTGGTGCTGGTGTTGCTGCTACTGGTGCTGCTTCTGGTGCTGCTTCTGGTGCTGCTTCTGGTGCTGCTTCTGGTGCTGCTACTGGTGCTGTTTCTGGTGCTGCTTCTGGTGCTGCTTCTGGTGCTGCTTCTGGTGCTGCTTCTGGTGCTGTTTCTGGTGCTGCTTCTGGTGCTGCTTCTGGTGCTGCTTCTGGTGCTGCTTCTGGTGCTGCTTCTGGTGCTGCTTCTGGTGCTGCTTCTGGTGCTGCTTCTGCTGCTGCTTCTGCTGCTGCTTCTGCTGCTGCTTCTGCTGCTGCTTCTGCTGCTGCTTCTGCTGCTGCTTCTGCTGCTGTTTCTGCTGCTGTTTCTGGTGATGCTTCTGGTGCTGCTTCTGGTACTGCTTCTGGTGCTGCTTCTAGTGCTGCTTCTGGTGCTGCTTCTGGCGCTGCTTCTGGTGCTGCTTCTGGTGCTGCTTCTGGTGCTGCTTCTGGTGCTGCATCTGGTGCTGCTTCTGCTCCTGCTTCTGCTGCTGCTTCTGCTGCTGTTTCTGGTGCTGCTTCTGGTGCTGCTTCTGGTGCTGCTTCTGCTGCTGCTTCTGCTGCTGCTTCTGCTGCTGCTTCTGCTGCTGCTTCAGGTGCTGTTTCTGGTGCTGCTTCTGGTGCTGCTTCTGGTGCTGCTTCTGCTGCTGCTTCTGCTGCTGTTTCTGGTGCTGCTTCTGGTGCTGCTTCTGGTGCTGGTGTTGCTGGTGCTGGTGTTGCTGGTGCTGGTGTTGCTGGTGCTAGTGCTGCTGCTTCTGGTGCTGGTGTTGCTGGTGCTGGTGTTGCTGGTGCTGGTGTTGCTGGTGCTGGTGTTGTTGGTGCTGCTGCTTCTGGTGCTGGTGTTGCTGGTGCTGGTGTTGCTGGTGCTAGTGCTGCTGCTTCTGGTGCTGGTGTTGCTGGTGCTGGTGTTGCTGGTGCTGGTGTTGCTGGTGCTGGTGTTGCTGGTGCTGGTGTTGCTGGTGCTGGTGTTGCTGGTGCTGTTGCTGGTGCTGGTGCTGGTGTTGCTGGTGCTAGTGCTGCTGCTTCTGGTGCTGGTGTTGCTTGTGCTGGTGTTGCTGGTGCTGGTGTTGCTGGTGCTGGTGATGCTGGTGCTGGTGTTGCTGGTGCTGGTGTTGCTGGTGCTGGTGTTGCTGGTGCTGCTTCTGGTGCTGGTGTTGCTGGTGCTGGTGTTGCTGGTGCTGGTGTTGCTGGTGCTGGTGTTGCTGGTGCTGGTGTTGCTGGTGCTGGTGTTGCTGGTGCTGGTGTTGCTGGTGCTGCTGCTTCTGGTGCTGGTGTTGCTGGTGCTGGTGTTGCTGGTGCTGGTGTTGCTGGTGCTGGTGTTGCTGGTGCTAGTGCTGCTGCTTCTGGTGCTGGTGTTGCTGGTGCTGGTGTTGCTGGTGCTGGTGTTGCTGGTGCTGGTGTTGCTGGTGCTAGTGATGCTGCTGCTGGTGATGCTGGTGCTGGTGTTGCTGGTGCTGGTGTTGCTGGTGCTGGTGTTGCTGGTGCTGGTGTTGCTGGTGCTGGTGTTGCTGGTGCTGGTGTTGCTGGTGCTAGTGCTGCTGCTTCTGGTGCTGGTGTTGCTGGTGCTGGTGTTGCTGGTGCTGGTGTTGCTGGTGCTGGTGTTGCTGGTGCTGGTGTTGATGGTGCTGGTGTTGCTGGTGCTGGTGTTGCTGGTGCTGGTGTTGCTAGTGCTGGTGTTGCTGGTGCTGGTGTTGCGGGTGCTGGTGTTGCTGGTGCTGGTGTTGCTGGTGCTGGTGTTGCTGGTGCTGGTGTTGCTGGTGCTGCTGCTTCTGGTGCTGGTGTTGCTGGTGCTGGTGTTGCTCGTGCTGGTGTTGCTGGTGCTGGTGTTGCTGGTGTTGGTGTTGCTGGTGCTGGTGTTGCTGGTGCTGGTGTTGCTGGTGCTGCTGCTTCTGGTGCTGGTGTTGCTGGTGCTGGTGTTGCTGGTGCTGGTGTTGCTGGTGCTGGTGTTGCTGGTGCTGGTGTTGCTGGTGCTGGTGTTGCTGGTGCTGGTGCTGGTGTTGCTGGTGCTGGTGTTGCTGGTGCTGGTGTTGCTGGTGCTGCTGCTTCTGGTGCTGGTGTTGCTGGTGCTGGTGTTGCTGGTGCTGGTGTTGCTGGTGCTGGTGTTGCTGGTGCTGGTGTTGCTGGTGCTAGTGCTGCTGCTTCTGGTGCTGGTGTTGCTGGTGCTGGTGTTGCTGGTGCTGGTGTTGCTGATGCTGGTGTTGCTGGTGCTGGTGTTGCTGGTGCTGGTGTTGCTGGTGCTGCTGCTCCTGGTGCTGGTGTTGCTGGTGCTGGTGTTGCTGGTGCTGGTGTTGCTGATGCTGGTGTTGCTGGTGCTAGTGCTGCTGCTTCTGGTGCTGGTGTTGCTGGTGCTGGTGTTGCTGGTGCTGGTGTTGCTGATCCTGGTGTTGCTGGTGCTGGTGTTGCTGGTACTGGTGTTGCTGGTGCTGCTGCTTCTGGTGCTGGTGTTGCTGGTGCTGGTGTTGCTGGTGCTGGTGTTGCTGGTGCTAGTGCTGCTGCTTCTGGTGCTGGTGTTGCTTGTGCTGGTGTTGCTGGTGCTGGTGTTGCTGGTGCTGGTGTTGCTGGTGCTGGTGTTGCTGGTGCTGGTGTTGCTGGTGCTGGTGTTGCTGGTGCTGGTGTTGCTGGTGCTGGTGTTGCTGGTGCTGGTGTTGCTGGTGCTGGTGTTGCTGGTGCTGGTGTTGCTGGTGCTGGTGTTGCTGGTGCTGGTGTTGCTGGTGCTGCTGCTTCTGGTGCTGGTGTTGCTGGTGCTGGTGTTGCTGGTGCTGGTGTTGCTGGTGCTGGTGTTGCTGGTGCTGGTGTTGCTGGTGCTGGTGTTGCTGGTGCTGGTGTTGCTGGTGCTGGTGTTGGTGGTGCTGGTGTTGCTGGTGCTGGTGTTGCTGGTGCTGGTGTTGCTGGTGCTGGTGTTACTGGTGCTGGTGTTGCTGGTGCTGGTGTTGCTGGTGCTGGTGTTGCTGGTGCTGGTGTTGCTGGTGGTGCTGGTGCTGGTGATGGTGGTGCTGGTGTTGATGGTGCTGGTGTTGCTGGTGCTGGTGTTGCTGGTGCTGGTGGTGCTGGTGCTGGTGTTGCTGGTGCTGGTGCTGGTGCTGGTGTGCTGGTGTTGGTGGTGCTGGTGTTGCTGGTGCGGGTGTTGCTGTTGCTGGTGTTACTGGTGCTGGTGTTGCTGGTGCTGGTGTTACTGGTGCTGGTGTTGCTGTTGCTGGTGTTCCTGTGTTGCTGTTGCTGGTGTTACTGGTGCTAGTGTTGCTGGTGTTACTGTGCTGCTGTTGCTGGTGTTACTGGTGCTGGTGTTGCTGGTGCTGGTGTTGCTGGTGCTGGTGTTGCTGGTGCTAGTGCTGCTGCTTCTGGTGCTGGTGGTGCTGGTGCTGGTAGTGCTGGTGCTGGTGTTGCTGGTGCTGGTGGTGGTGGTGCTGGTGCTGGTGGTGCTGGTGCTGGTGTTGCTGGTGCTGGTGTTGCTGGTGTTACTGGTGCTGGTGTTGCTGGTGCTGGTGTTGCTGGTGCTGGTGTTGCTGGTGCTGGTGTTGCTGGTGCTGGTGTTGCTGGTGCTGGTGTTGCTGGTGCTGGTGTTGCTGGTGCTGGTGGTGCTGGTGCTGGTGGTGCTGGTGCTGGTGTTGCTGGTGCTGGTGTTGCTGGTGCTGGTGTTGCTGGTGCTGGTGTTGCTGGTGCTAGTGCTGCTGCTTCTGGTGCTGGTGTTGCTAGTGCTGGTGTTGCTGGTGCTGGTGTTCCTGGTGCTGGTGTTGATGGTGCTGGTGTTGCTGGTGCTGGTGTTGCTGGTGCTGGTGTTGCTGGTGCTGGTGTTGCTGGTGCTGGTGTTGCTGGTGCTGGTGTTGCTGGTGCTGGTGTTGCTGGTGCTGGTGTTGCTGGTGCTGGTGTTGCTGGTGCTGGTGTTACTGGTGCTGGTGGTGCTGGTGGTGCTGGTGCTGGTGTTGCTGGTGCTGGTGTTGCTGGTGCTGGTGTTGCTGGTGTTGGTGTTACTGGTGTTGCTGGTGCTGGTGTTGCTGGTGCTGGTGGTGCTGGTGCTGGTGTTGCTGGTGCTGGTGTTGCTGGTGCTGGTGTTACTGGTGCTGGTGGTGCTGGTGGTGGTGGTGCTGGTGTTTCTGGTGCTGGTGTTGCTGGTGCTGGTGTTGCTGGTGCTGGTGTTGCTGGTGCTGGTGTTGCTGGTGCTGGTGTTGCTGGTGCTGGTGTTGCTGGTGCTGGTGTTGCTGGTGCTGGTGTTGCTTTTGTAAGAAAATGACCTTTAAGAGGAAATATTTTAAGGTATGTTTCAAAGGTACTACTATTTTATAGTATGACTTTAAATAATTACACTGGGATAAAATTTATGGGTATGATTTTAGGGAATGTATTTTTAAAGTCAAGAAACGTGCTAATTATCCTCTCTAGCTACTTTTTCTTAAAAGTACACAACTTAAAATTTAAAATGTCACTGTGGTTTACAGTGATTTTTTTGAGAAATCATCAATAACTCTGTCATAAATCACATTCTAGTGCTGGCAGGACCGTGGCCTCGATCACGGTGTGTTCCCAATCAATCATGTCGCAGCCGGAAATGCGTCTCATGTCAACACTCTATCTTGACGTCACTTTTCAAGAAAGAACTTTTCTTAAAATTCTATCTAACATAATTCTTTGAAACTCCTATCTTATTTATTTATCGACTCTCTTAGGAAAATGAATGTGATCAAGAAATAATCTAACAACTTCACAACAGAATAGTCAAAGCTAAAACTTCTGACTAACCTCAGCATCAACATGCAAGGACTTTGATCTGCTGTAAGCATGGCATCATCTTTACCTCTCCCTTGTTTCTGTTATCTCCATATTTCCCACCTGATGAAGCCCACTGTGTAGGCGATACGTTTCGTCGTAAATATACGTAACTGTTGCGCATGTCTCTTCTCGGTTCCTCGTCCACTGCCCTCAGCCTTACTATATTCTTGATGCTATATATATATATATATATATATATATATATATATATATATATATATATATATATATATATATATATATATATATATATATATATATATATATATATATATATATAACAAAAACAATGCTTCATAAAGAGTCTTAATATAAAAATCTCTAAAAATCTAGCAGTCATTCACTTATCACTCGTCAACTCGCATTTGATTTCTTCAAATTATTCTTGATTACTTCAGTATAACAAATTAAGGTTACTTCAGACGACAGAAACTTTCGAATCTCACTTATTAAACTACGAGTTGACGACTGTCATTACTGAAAAAAACTTCGGAACTTGTATACTGAAGCTTCTACATGATAACACGCAACGTTACAATATTTCTCATAACATTCCGATATTAAGTGTTCCTGAAACAGGATCTTTAAGAGGTTACTTGAATTTTCTTTTCTTACTTCTTTCTTTTCTTCCCCAAAAATGTACTTTCTTTCGTTTCTACCCCTCAAGGAAGGTTCCTTGATGTTGATGAGGGGCTCTTGATTTAGGGAATTAGATCTGTGCTCCAGTTCCCCGAATTAAGCCTGAAGGCCGTCCACATCCCCCCCCCCCAGGCGCTGTATAATCCTCCGGGTTTAGCGCTTCCCCCTTGATTATAATAATAATAATAATCTTTCGTTTCTAACATCACAATGACTTATTAGACAGGGTTCAGATTTACATCTCTGGTGTACCGTAAGTATTGCCAGGAGGATGTGTCCTGTGACCAACACTGTTCAACACTCTTCTTAAATTTTAGATTTATGTACCAGTTTGTGACAGAAAAATTCGTATTTTTAAGTACAGTGTTTTTTTGTTCCACTTATTTTCTGCATGACTTTAATATTAATAATATTATAATAATATCTTTATTTACTACAAGTGCATGTACAAGTACATGTACAAGTGCATGTACAAGTGCATGTACAAGTGCATGTACAAGTACATGTACAAGTACATGTACAAGTACATGTACAAGTGCATGTACAAGTGCATGTACAAGTACATGTACAAGTGCATGTACAAGTGCATGTACAAGTACATGTACAAGTGCATGTACAAGTGCATGTACAAGTACATGTACAAGTACATGTACAAGTGCATGTACAAGTACATGTACAAGTACATGTACAAGTGCATGTACAAGTACATGTACAAGTACATGTACAAGTGCATGTACAAGTACATGTACAAGTACATGTACAAGTGCATGTACAAGTACATGTACAAGTGCATGTACAAGTACATGTACAAATACATGTACAAGTGCATGTACAAGTACATGTACAAGTGCATGTACAAGTGCATGTACAAGTACATGTACAAGTGCATGTACAAGTGCATGTACAAGTACATGTACAAGTACATGTACAAGTGCATGTACAAGTACATGTACAAGTACATGTACAAGTGCATGTACAAGTACATGTACAAGTACATGTACAAGTGCATGTACAAGTACATGTACAAGTACATGTACAAGTGCATGTACAAGTACATGTACAAGTGCATGTACAAGTACATGTACAAGTACATGTACAAGTGCATGTACAAGTACATGTACAAGTACATGTACAAGTGCATGTACGAGTACATGTACAAGTGCATGTACAAGTACATGTACAAGTACATGTACAAGTGCATGTACAAGTACATGTACAAGTACATGTACAAGTGCATGTACAAGTACATGTACAAGTACATGTACAAGTGCATGTACAAGTACATGTACAAGTGCATGTACAAGTACATGTACAAGTGCATGTACAAGTGCATGTACAAGTACATGTACAAGTACATGTACAAGTGCATGTACAAGTACATGTACAAGTACATGTACAAGTGCATGTACAAGTACATGTACAAGTGCATGTACAAGTACATGTACAAGTGCATGTACAAGTGCATGTACAAGTACATGTACAAGTGCATGTACAAGTACATGTACAAGTGCATGTACAAGTACATGTACAAGTACATGTACAAGTGCATGTACAAGTACATGTACAAGTACATGTACAAGTGCATGTACAAGTACATGTACAAGTACATGTACAAGTGCATGTACAAGTACATGTACAAGTGCATGTACAAGTACATGTACAAGTGCATGTACAAGTACATGTACAAGTACATGTACAAGTGCATGTACAAGTACATGTACAAGTACATGTACAAGTGCATGTACAAGTACATGTACAAGTGCATGTACAAGTACATGTACAAGTGCATGTACAAGTACATGTACAAGTGCATGTACAAGTACATGTACAAGTGCATGTACAAGTACATGTACAAGTACATGTACAAGTACATGTACAAGTGCATGTACAAGTACATGTACAAGTACATGTACAAGTACATGTACAAGTGCATGTACAAGTACATGTACAAGTACATGTACAAGTGCATGTACAAGTACATGTACAAGTGCATGTACAAGTACATGTACAAGTGCATGTACAAGTACATGTACAAGTACATGTACAAGTACATGTACAAGTGCATGTACAAGTACATGTACAAGTGCATGTACAAGTACATGTACAAGTGCATGTACAAGTACATGTACAAGTGCATGTACAAGTGCATGTACAAGTACATGTACAAGTGCATGTACAAGTACATGTACAAGTGCATGTACAAGTACATGTACAAGTGCATGTACAAGTGCATGTACAAGTACATGTACAAGTGCATGTACAAGTACATGTACAAGTGCATGTACAAGTGCATGTACAAGTACATGTACAAGTGCATGTACAAGTACATGCACAAGTACAAGTACATGTACAAGTGCATGTACAAGTACATGTACAAGTACATGTACAAGTACATGTACAAGTACAAGTACATGTACAAGTGCATGTACAAGTACATGTACAAGTACATGTACAAGTACATGTACAAGTACAAGTACATGTACAAGTGCATGTACAAGTACATGTACAAGGTATATAGACCATGGCTGACATCACTGACATACTACTATATAGAAAGCTGCTTATGCTAAGCATTTCCCGCAAATTAAGTCAGTTTTGTCCCAGGATGCGACCCACACCAGTCCACTAACACCCAGGATGCGACCCACACCAGTCCACTAACACCCAGGATGCGACCCACACCAGTCCACTAACACCCAGGATGCGACCCACACCAGTCCACTAACACCCAGGATGCGACCCACACCAGTCCACTAACACCCAGGATGCGACCCACACCAGTCCACTAACACCCAGGATGCGACCCACACCAGTCCACTAACACCCAGGATGCGACCCACACCAGTCCACTAACACCCAGGATGCGACCCACACCAGTCCACTAACAACCAGGAAGTGACCCACACCAGTCCACTAACACCCAGAATGCGACCCACACCAGTCCACTAACACCCAGGATGCGACCCACACCAGTCCACTAACACCCAGGATGCGACCCACACCAGTCCACTAACACCCAGGATGCGACCCACACCAGTCCACTAACACCCAGGATGCGACCCACACCAGTCCACTAACACCCAGGATACGACCCACACCAGTCCACTAACACCCAGGATGCGACCCACACCAGTCCACTAACACCCAGGATACGACCCACACCAGTCCACTAACACCCAGGATGTGACCCACACCAGTCCACTAACACCCAGAATGCGACCCACACCAGTCCACTAACACCCAGGTACCCATTTTACTGATAGATGAACATGGATTACAGGTGTAAGGAAACATGCCCAATGTTTCTGCCCTTGCCGGGAATCGAATCCGGACATCGGCGTGTGAAGCGAGAGCTTTAACCACCAAGCCATGAGGCAGATTGATATTTATACCACCCAATTACAGCATGAACCTTGAGTTCAGTAAATCACCCCAGTGTTGAAAGTTTGAACTCAATCAGATGAGTCATTCTCCAGGTAAGGTATATTTCCCAACGATTGATATTTTTACTTTATTAATATATTTACAAATTTGCCTTCGTGCAAACAAAATTAAATGTTAAATCCGGTTATATGAGTCAATCTAAGGTTTATTTAACATGATTTAGCAGAAACAAGAGTTTATCACTGTTTTACACAAAAAATTAATTAAATCTGCAGTCCCCGCAGTAGTCGAATTAGAAAAGACAGTTTGTGAACGTTGGAAGCTGTACCGTTGGAAGCTGTACCGTTGGAAGCTGTACCGTTGGAAGCTGTACCGTTGGAAGCTGTACCGTTGAAAGCTGTACCGTTGGATTCAGCAGCTTTGGTTTTGAAAATCAGACGCATTCGCAACATCTGGGTAACTTTATTGTAGACGTTTCGCCATCCAGTGGCTTTGTCAATACATATTCTAGGACATAATTTGAAGACAAGAGAACTATATGTAAAAGATGAGGTAATCAGTCCCTCAGTCTTGGAGTTGGTGTGAAGAGCACCGTAATCATGAAGATTCTTGAGCACAGTGACTTCCCTCGTCTGCAACCCGTCCCCTTCCACCTGACGTCAGTATATAAGCGCCAGCCTTCTTCTGCTCCAGAATCCTCACGACTACGGTATTCTTCATACGAACTCCAAGGGTGAGGGACTGATTACCTCATCTTTTGTATATATTCCTTTTGTCTTCCAATCATATCCAGTCCTACTGCCTTTGAGGTATCTAGATCACTTTGCAGTTTCTTCACCTACTCCTAGGTGGTGTGTATTTTATCCAGCACTTGTTGGTGTACCCCTTCCCCCCATTCTGACTTCCCGGAGTCCTTTCTGTCTCCACTGTACCTACTTCTTTAAATCTCATGATGGGCTCCTCACATACTTCTTGGTCGTTTTTTGTGAGCTCCCCACCTTCTTTCCTCAGGATGAATACCTGGTTCTTGACTGTTGTTTTCCTCTTGATGTCGTTATACAACAGCTGAGTGTCAGACTTGACTTTCGATGCTACGTCATTTTCATATTGTCGCTTTGCCCACCTCCTTGTCTGTGCACACTCGTTTCTGGCTTTAGCTTAATATCTTAATTTTTCAGGGTCTTTGTCTTCTCTACTTTTTCATTGCCTCTCTACACTTTTGGATGAACCAAGAGCTAGTTCTGGTCAAGATGAATACGAGGTCCAGTCTTTCTGGTTCATCCTCACCTCTCTCTCTCTCTCTCTGGTAGTGTCCCTAACATGTTGATGCATGAGGTTTTCTAGTACCACATCCATCATTTTGGCTCTCCATGTTCTGGGACCACCACGTGGCTCCAGGTTTTTTCCATTCAATCTCCTTGTGACTGAAATCACCCATAACTAGTAAGTTTACTCTACCCTTGCGAGCTCTTCTGGCCACCTCAGCTAATATGTCCACCATTGCTCTTTTTCCTTTATATTCTTCTCTTGGCCCCCTGCAGTTCTGTGGCAGGTTGTACATCACTGTAATTACCACCTTAAGGTCTCCAGACTGAATTATTCCCCATTATGTAGTCCCTTTCGTCCATTCCTTCTATTTCGTTAAATCTCCACTGGGTTTTGATGAGCAGTGCAACTCCTCCCCCCCTTCTCCCTCTATATTTCCTCAAGATCTGATATCCGGGTGGAAAGATTGTGTCTGTTATCATGGTGAGTTTCGTTTCTGTGAGAGCTATCATGTTTGGGGACGACTCCTTGATTCTTTCACGCCAGTCTTCACAGTTATTTGTTATTCAGTCCTCGTTTGTATACCAAACCTTCAACTTTTCTAAAACTGTGGTCTGGGGGAAACGTTGGGGTTGGGGAAGCGGGAGACATGGCGAGGAACTATGGGGAGTTGCTGGGAAAGTAGAGTTCGTGATGGGGTGGGGGCGGGGTGGAGGAAATGGGTACGGCCTTTGGGTTTTGGGCTCAATTGTTTGGGTTAGATTATGTGTGAGTGGGGTGGGTGCATGTGCCTGTGTGTGTACTTACCTTATGTGCTCACTCATTTTCATGTGGTTGCAGGGGTCGAGTCACAGCTACAAGCCCTGCATCTTCGCCCTTGTGTCTGCCATTATATGCTTGCTGAAATACACGACAAAAAGTGAAATATGTGAAGACTACCATCACTGGTTCACTATCCCACCTTCCTCTGGTCTCAATCATTCCTAACATCCTTTCAGCTTCCACCTTCACTTTGCTTTTCTGCATTGACTACCGAACATAACTCATTAATTAATAGACAATCTGCCGTAATACTGAACACTAGGTACTAATTCTCCAGAACTATTCCTGGAGGACGTCTGCACACACACACACACACACACACACACATACACACACACACACGCACTCACACACACACACACACACACACACACACACACACACACACGTGCGCTCACCCATTTGTACTCACCTATTTGTGGTTGCAGGGGTCGAGTCATAGCTCCTGGCCACACCTCATCACTGATCGCTACTAGTTCATCTCTCTCCCTGCTCCATGAGCTTTATCATACCACTAGCCAGATTATTCCACGTTCTGGCAACTATCTGACTAAAGAAATACTTCCTAGCATCCCTTTGACTCATCTGAGACTTGAGCTTCCAATTGTAACCCCTTGTTTCCGTGTCCCATCTCTGGGACATCCTCTCTCTATCCACCTCGTCAATTTCTCACAGTATTTTGTCTATCGTTATCATGTCTCCCCTAACCCTCCTGTCCTCTAGTGTCGACAGGCCGATTTCCCTTAACCTTTCTTTGTAGAACATTCCCTTTAGCTCTGGAACTAGTCTTGTTACAAACCTTTGCACTTTCTCTAATTTCTTGACGTGCTTGACCAAGTGTGGGTTCCAAACTGGTTCTGCATACTCCAGCATGAACCTGATGTACACGATGTATAGAGCCTTGAACGATGCTTTACTAAGGTATCGGAATGCTATTCTCAGGTTTACCAGGCGCCCATGTACTGTACCAGTTATCTGGTTGATGTGTGTCCCAGGAGATATACTCGGTATTATACTCACCCCAAGGTACTATTCCTTGAGTGAGGGTTGCAGTCTTTGGTCACTTAGCCTATACTCTGTCAGCGGTCTTCTTTGCACATCCCCGATCTTCATGACTTTGCATTTGGCGGGGTTAAATTCGAGTAGCCAGTTGCTGGATCAGGCTTGCAGTCTGTCCAGGTCTCTATGTATCCTTGCCTGATCTTCATCCGATTTAATTCTCCTCATTCGATTTAATTCTTCACATCATCTGCAAACAGGGACACTTCTGAGTATATCCCTTTCATCATGTCATTCACGTATACCAAAAATAGCACTGGTCCTAGGACTGACCCCTGTGAAACCCCGCTCGTCACAGGATCCCACTCCGATACCTCGTCACGTACCATGACTCGTTGTTGCCTCCCTGTCAGGTATTCTCTGATCCATTGCAGTGCCCTTCACGTTATGCATACCTGATCCTCTAGCTTTTGCACTAATCTCTTGTAAGGAACTCTGTCGAAGCCCTTCTTGAATTCCAAGAAAATGCAATCTACCCATCCCACACTCTCTCCTGTCTTACTTTCGTTACCTTGTCATAAAACTCCAGTAGATTTGTGACACAGGCGTTTCCCTTCACTGAATGCGTGCTGGTTGTCGTTTATAAGCTTATTTCGTTCCAGGTGCTCCACCGCTCTCCTCTTGATAATCTTCTCCATGACTTTGCATATTGTATACTACATTGACACTGGTCTGTAGTTTATTGCCTCGTGTCTGTCTCGTTTCTTAGTAATGGGGACTACATTTGCGGTCTTCCATACCTCAGGTAGTTGCCCAGTTTCAGTGGATGTTTTGAAAATTGTTAGTGGCACACACAGTGTCTCTGCTCCCTCTGTAATGATTCACGGAGAGATGTCCGGTCCCATCGCCTTTGAGGTATCAAGTTCACTTAGCAGCTTCTTCACTTTTTCCTTGGTTGTGCGTATTTCATCTAGCACTTGCTGGTATATCCCTTGTTCGTGTACCCCCTTATTCTGACTTCCCGGAGTCCTTTCTGTCTCCACTGTTGAGCTTCTCACATACTTCTTGGTCGTTTCTTGTCAGCTCCCCACCTTTCTTCTTCAGCCTGATTGCCTGGTCCTTGACTGGTGTCTTCCTCATGATGTGGCTATACAGCAGCTTCAGGTCAGACCTGACTTTCGATGCTACGTCGTTTTCGTTATTTTCCTGGGTCCTTTGTCTTCTGTACTTTTTCCATTCTCTAGCACACTCAGTTTTTGCCTCCCTACACCTTTGGGTAAACCATAGGCTCATTCTGGTATTCCCATTGTTTCTATTGCCATTGGGAACAAACCTTTCCTCTGCCTCCTTGCATTTTGTTGTCACGTAGTCCATCATTTCGTTTACTGATTTTCCTACCAATTGTCTTTCCCACTGAACCTTCTGCAGGAAGTTTCTCATGTCTGCGTAATCCCCATTTTTGTAGTTTAGCTTTTCCCATCCTACTCCTCTTGCCCACTCCACTTGTAACTCTACTATATATTCAAAGCTCAGAACCACTTCGTCACTAGCTTCTTATGTGATGTGCTCAATGTCCGAGCTACTCAGGGTGAATATGTAGTTCAGTCTTGCTGACTCATCCTCACATCTCTCTCTGGAAGTGCCCCAGACATGTTGATATACGAGCTTTTCCAAGGAACTATGGGGGGTTGCTGTGGAGTTTGTGATGAGTGGGTTGGGGCAGTGGGTATGGTATGTAGGTTTTGGGTTAGACTGTTTTTTTTCATTGGGGTTGTCATGGATGAAGGCCTTCAGCAGCCTCCCACCAGCCATAAGGGACATTACCGATAGACCCCTGGTTGTCTTCAAGAGAGACCTGGACAGATACGTAAAGTCACTGCTGGATCAGCCGTGCTGTGGTTTGTACGTTGTACAAGTGCGACCTACAGTAACATCCTGATTGATCATGCCCTGATCCATCGGGAAGCCTGGTCTTAGACTGGGCCGAGGGGGCGTAGATCTCCGGAATACCCTCCAGGTAGACCCTTCAGGTAGACGGGGAAAGTTTTCATTTACGAAAATGCCGGACTTCTGATCCCAAATAATCAAAACATCGTCCACACATCTGTACGTGACTGTGTCTGGTGCAGAAAACGTGATAAAGTACATCCCTGTAAGTCACTATGTAGCAGTAATAAAGGTCTGACTGCAACATAGGTTCTCTACCAGTAAAGAATTGTTAAACCAAGGAACGTCTCCAAATGAAAAGTCCCTCTCCTAGCCATGATGTAAGAAACTGAAGCTGATGACGATGTTTCGATCCGTCTTGCACCATCAATTAGTCAAACAATTTGTCTTGCAAGCCTCGCAAACCCAAGTAAACGAAGAAAGTCCATTATTTTCTTGCAGGATTTTTTTCCCGCTCATCTGCACTTTTTATACATGTGCAAGTTGTATGTGATTTAAACTCAAAAGTGTCACTTTGTTAGCAAAAGTAATACTCAAGATGTTATTCTCTTCACTCGCATATGCTGTTTTTCAGTTTATTTAGAGATACACTTGTCAGTTAAATAATTTCTTCAGCTTGAAGCATCCTTCCGATATCTCACTCTGGTGTGATCTTACCTACTTTCCTCTCACCGAGTCGAAAATTTGCATAACGTATCATTCTTTGTGAATAAGTTTCATAAAGTAATGATTTTTTCATTATGTAAATTCTATGTTGCTGAGCTGTTGGCAACGTCTTACCCTATCTCCTTTTTTTCTCGGGGGGGGGGGAGGGGGGCTGAGGACACACGAATTGGCAAGTGTTTTGCTGAGGATATTTCCTTTTTTCGCAGGTGTTTTTCCCTGAAAACCTACCCTATCTCACACGTTTTTCCCTGAGAACATACCCTGCATCAAATATTTTTGCTGAGGACATTCCCTACCTCACAGATTTTCGCTGAGGACATCCTCCAGCTCACAGGTTTTGCTGAAGACACTCCTTGTCTCAGAATATCGTTATATATTTCTGTCCTAATTCACCTTTTTGCACCACCGCGACAACAGAACCAAATAAGGAGACAATACAAACTCTTCCTCTATCAAATTCCTGAGAGAAGAATGTGTCTACATCAAAGAATCGTCCTGAACCTCTCTGAGACACTTCATCACCAAATGAGAAAGAAAATCAGAATTTTTTTCAAGTAACACCAGACTATTTCTCATCAGCAAATGTCTAATGCTCCCGATTAACCAGAGAAACAGTAACTTTGCTAACACCTTAGACAACACATTATACAAATATTGATACATAACTTTTCAAGACTAAGTGAAGGTAGAACCTTTAAAACGAAGCATGAAAAATTGCTATTATAGAAACCTTGAAACTGATAAACAAAATAATGGAACTTAAGCACATTCTTCAAGGTGACGAAATTGTTAATCGACCTTGGCAACACAACGTTGTTAGTCGACCTTGGCAACACAACGTTGTTAGTCGACCTTGGCAACACAACGTTGTTAGTCGACCTTGGCAACACAACGTTGTTAGTCGACCTTGGCAACACAACGTTGTTAGTCGACCTTGGCAACACAACGTTGTTAGTCGACCTTGGCAACACAACGTTGTTAGTCGACCTTGGCAACACAACGTTGTTAGTCGACCTTGGCAACACAACGTTGTTAGTCGACCTTGGCAACACAACGTTGTTAGTCGACCTTGGCAACACAACGTTGTTAGTCGACCTTGGCAACACAACGTTGTTAGTCGACCTTGGCAACACAACGTTGTTAGTCGACCTTGGCAACACAACGTTGTTAGTCGACCTTGGCAACACAACGTTGTTAGTCGACCTTGGCAACACAACGTTGTTAGTCGACCTTGGCAACACAACGTTGTTAGTCGACCTTGGCAACACAACGTTGTTAGTCGACCTCGGCAACACAACGTTGTTAGTCGACCTTGGCAACACAACGTTGTTAGTCGACCTTGGCAATACAACGTTGTTAGTCGACCTTGGCAACACAACGTTGTTAGTCGACCTTGGCAACACAACGTTGTTAGTCGACCTTGGCAACACAACGTTGTTAGTCGACCTTGGCAACACAACGTTGTTAGTCGACCTTGGCAACACAACGTTGTTAGTCGACCTTGGCAACACAACGTTGTTAGTCGACCTTGGCAACACAACGTTGTTAGTCGACCTTGGCAACACAACGTTGTTAGTCGACCTTGGCAACACAACGTTGTTAGTCGACCTTGGCAACACAACGTTGTTAGTCGACCATGGCAACACAACGTTGTTAGTCGACCTTGGCAACACAACGTTGTTAGTCGACCTTGGCAACACAACGTTGTTAGTCGACCTTGGCAACACAACGTTGTTAGTCGACCTTGGCAACACAACGTTGTTAGTCGACCTTGGCAACACAACGTTGTTAGTCGACCTCGGCAACACAACGTTGTTAGTCGACCTTGGCAACACAACGTTGTTAGTCGACCTCGGCAACACAACGTTGTTAGTCGACCTTGGCAACACAACGTTGTTAGTCGACCTTGGCAACACAACGTTGTTAGTCGACCTTGGTAACACAACGTTGTTAGTCGACCTTGGCAACACAACGTTGTTAGTCGACCTCAGCAACACAACGTTGTTAGTCGACATTGGCAACACAACGTTGTTAGTCGACCTTGGCAACACAACGTTGTTAGTCGACCTTGGCAACACAACATTGTTAGTCGACCTTGGCAACACAACGTTGTTAGTCGACCTTGGCAACACAACATTGTTAGTCGACCTTGGCAACACAACGTTGTTAGTCGACCTTGGCAACACAACGTTGTTAGTCGACCTTGGCAACACAACGTTGTTAGTCGACCTTGGCAACACAACGTTGTTAGTCGACCTTGACAACACAACGTTGTTAGTCAACCTTGGCAACACAACGTTGTTAGTCGACCTTGGCAACACAACGTTGTTAGTCGACCTTGGCAACACAACACTGCTAGTTGACCTCAGTAACACAACATTGCTAGTTGACCTCAGCAACACAACAATGCTAGTTGACCTCAGCAACACAACAATGCTAGTTGACCTCAGCAACACAACACTGCTAGTTGACCTCAGCAACACAACAATGCTAGTTGACCTCAGCAACACAACACTGCTAGTTGACCTCAGCAACACAGCAATGCTAGTTGACCTCAGCAACACAACACTGCTAGTTGACCTCAGCAACACAACATTGCTAGTTGACCTCAGCAACACAACAATGCTAGTTGACCTCAGCAACACAACAATGCTAGTTGACCTCAGCAACACAACATTGCTAGTTGACCTCAGCAACACAACACTGCTAGTTGACCTCAGCAACACAACAATGCTAGTTGACCTCAGCAATACAACATTGCTAGTTGACCTCAGCAACACAACACTGCTAGTTGACCTCAGCAACACAACATTGCTAGTTGACCTCAGCAACACAACACTGCTAGTTGACCTCAGCAACACAACATTGCTAGTTGACCTCAGCAACACAACACTGCTAGTTGACCTCAGCAACACAACATTGCTAGTTGACCTCAGCAACACAACACTACTAGTTGACCTCAGCAACACAACATTGCTAGTTAAACTCAGCAACACAACAATGCTAGTTGACCTCAGCAACACAACATTGCTAGTTGACCTCAGCAACACAACACTGGTAGTTGACCTCAGCAACACAACATTGCTAGTTGACCTCAGCAACACAACACTGCTAGTTGACCTCAGCGACACAACACTGGTAGTTGGCCTCAGCAACACAACATTGCTAGTTGACCTCAGAAACACGTCATTGCTAGTTGACCTCAGCAACACAACACTGCGTGTATAAGAATTGTGGAAAATACTGTATATTTTCCGAAAATACAGTGTATTTTGTATGTAAATTGATGGAATATATTGTAGTTAATAAAATTAATTTGTAAATAAATAAAGAACCAGCGAGAGTGGTGAGTGTCGCTGGGGAAGGAGGGTCGCCATTGTTTTTGAACTGGGCAAGAGAAAGTTAGAGAAAATCAGAAGAATTTTCGTCGCTCTAGAGATTAAATTGTGTTTAAAACCTCTCAAATAGGAGCCAAAATTGTTGGATTTGCAGTCCTGCAGAACGTGAGAATAAGGCGACTGGACAGGACTCCGTAATTAGCTGGGAATAGGATAAATTAACCCAGGTGATGTCTATTTATGTTGAAATTGTGGCTAGTATTTTCTTCATATTTTAGGCAGGGGTTTGTGTATGACACACCAAGTAATCTCCAGACAAATTGGTGAGTGTTATTATTATAAATTCTCATTCAATGTATATGAAGTCATTTATTAAATTTAACATACAGTCCATATATTTATATTAATGTTGTACCAGAATTCCAGGGGGCTCTGGTGGCCTGGTGGTTAACGCTCTCGCTTCACACGGTGAGGGCCTGGGTTCGATTCCCAGCCAGAGTAGAAACATTGGACGTGTTTCTTTCCACCTGTTGTCTATGTTCCCCATCAGTTAAATGGGTATCTGGGTGTTAGTCGACTGGTGTGGGTCGCATCCTGGGACACTGACCTAAGGAGGCCTGGTCACAGACCGGGCCGCGGGGGCGTTGACCCCCGGAACTCTCTCCAGGTAAACTCCTGGCAATGTATATTTCATTTGAAATTAATATAGGTACAGAGTGACTTGTGGAGATATAAGTGGAGTAGGTGTCGAAGGAGGACATTTTTTGCGACCTACAATGTCCTAAAATTCCTACATGACTCTGTAACCTTGATAAAGAATAATTTGTTACTTTTATAAAATTACTAGTATATGTCTAACGAGATTCATCCAGGTAATAAAATTACTAGTATATGTCTAATGAGATTCATCCAGGTAATAAAATTACTAGTATATGTCTAACGAGATTCATCCAGGTAATAAAATTACTAGTATATGTCTAACGAGATTCATCCAGGTAATAAAATTACTAGTATATGTCTAACGAGATTCATCCAGGTAATAAAATTACTAGTATATGTCTAACGAGATTCATCCAGGTAATAAAATTACTAGTATATGTCTAACGAGATTCATCCAGGTAAATTTTAATTTTTCCATAAGAATTGTCTTTGATGCTTCCGTGTTAATATTCTATTTTACTCACATATTTCTTAATTATTTTAATAATCATTTATAAAAACAATTTTACATGTTCTAAATCTTAATTTCGTTTTTTAATGACTCTGATAATATGAATTCTCTTAATTATATTTAAAAGAATCGGTACTTTCCATCATATAGTTGAGCATTTCCTGTTGCTAATTATTTTTAACACATATTCCAGGTCACTCGAGGAAAATCTTCTGGAAGCTCTTCCTTCTGGTGTATTTTCCAGTCAGTCGTCACTTGAGAACTTGTAAGTATTCTCACAGAATCGTTTACCACAGAAAAGACCTTGTCAGTACCCTGGCTGATTGCTTTTGCATGTCTGCCTATGTGTTATCATTTATATATTTAATATACATTTAATATTTATTTACCGAAATAAATAAATAAATAAATAAACATATATATATATATATATATATATATATATATATATATATATATATATATATATATATATATATATATATATATATATATATATATATATATATATATATATATATATATATATATATATATATATATATATATATATATATATATATATATATATATATATATATATATATATATATATATATATATATATTATAGACCCACGAACGAGTGGTATTGATCAATAACAACACTACACTAGCCAAGGAGTCGAACCCACGTTGTACTGGCCCGCCTCATTGAGAGCTAGAGCCACATGCTGACTACAAAGTGGTTACAAATAGAATTTATTCATTTATATTTTATTCATTCATTTATATAAGACTGATTGTTTTCATGTGGCCGGCGAAAATGTGTAAAATATATGATGTGACCTCAAAGTGAAAAGTCTGGAGACTCCTGCTCTAGTGTGCGGTACAGGATGTTGTGCCCCACTATTTCAAAATCTTACTGCAGGCCAATAAATAGTCCAAAGAATGTTTATTTTAATCAAGAATCACGCAAACCAGTTCATACACTTCTATAATTGCTTCATTTGTACTTTTTTTGGCCTAAAACAAAACTGGCATTGACTGAGTATATTGTGAGAAACTAGGGATAAGTTAGCTCGTTTATGGATTTTGGATAGTAATGACTAGTTGGATATTGATATATAACTGTTTATTTCAGCTGGATCGCCTCCTTTGAGGGTTGGAAAAGTTGTAGATTCTGTTGATTTAATGAATAGAGTTGCAATAGTCGGTGAAAGTATATGAGCTCCTTTGTACATTAGTGTTGAGGAATTACTTAGGCATCCTGTCTTGTTTTTCAGTGTCTTTATAAGTAAAACTTCAGTAGGATTAGTTGGACTTATAGTGAATTTTGTTAAACGTGAATGTAATCTCTCTCCAGACTATTTCAAGTTGTGATTTTGCTAGTTTTGATTTTGTAGCGAAGAAGAAATCATTTAGAATACTGGCTGTGTCTGTTGGCTAGATGTGAGGTTCATCTGATTTGCTTAAGACAATATCTCTATTTCTGGATTGTTTTCAAGAGTCCAGGATTTCCGAGAGGGTTTTCCAGGTCTTTCTCATATCACTCTTTATTTCGCCAAATTACTGTTGTATATTGTTTGGTGTGAACATTAAATATTAAACCCAATCTGAAATGTTTTTCATGTTGAAGTTTTTTATCAATGCGTTGTTTATCCTCTTTGATTTGTTAGTGTGTTTATAGTTCCGTCTCGGTCTCTTACCGTCTTGTGGCGCGGGTTGTACATCACTTCTTCCATTACAGTGAGCTGCTCCCTTTGTTTAACTTCACCCACTATGAATATATGAGACTTATTTTTGTTTATTCCTCTAATATCTTTTAACTCTCCTGGTTTCTGATTAACACTGTAACACCTTACCCTCCCCTGGATCCTCTTTCTTTATTACTTAATATCCTAAAGAACAAAACGGCAAAATTTCGTGACTGGAACAATACACAAATAACCCGCACATAGGAGAAAGGTTACGACGATGTTTTGGTTCGACTTGGACCACAGACAAGTTACACTAACACAGAGATGAGCCAGCCAGTATATACAGGAGAAGGGGACAGGGATTGGACAGAGTGAGGAAACAAGACGAAAGTGGAGAAATAGTGGTAGAGGCCTTACTGGTAGTAGTGGTAGTAATAAATAGTAGTGGTAGTGGAACAAGAGATGGAAAGGGTTAATGCTGGTAATAGAAGCAAAAGTGATAGTGGAGTAGTAGTAGTAGTAGTATTAGTAGTAGTAGTAGTAGTAGTAGTAGTAGTAGTAGTAGTAGTAGTAGTAGTAGTAGTAGTAGTAGTGGTAGTTGTAGTAATAGCAGTAGAAGTAGAAGTGGAGTAAATCTAAGGATAAGAAAAAGGAGCATTTTAGGAGAGGTACTGGCCCATGAGGGTGAGACAAAAATCATAGAGGAAAAAAACTGAAGAACAGAACACACCTATGCAGAAAAAAATGAAGACAAAGGATAAATAGGAAATATAAAGAGTAGAACAGAAGATCAGGCCAAGTCACGAGCCTTTGACAATATAATGAGAAAGGAAGGCAACTACAGAGATAAAGCCAAGACTAAGATTCATATAAGGGATGCTTCAACAAGATCTCGTCTGTGAAGGCTAGATGTAGGGTAGAAAGTTATAGAAGAGAACCAGTCAATAGGAAGGTTGTGATCCCTAACATAACAGAAAGAAGAATTATTGGTGTCGGCAAGTCTAGCACTTCTCTAAATACATCAGAAAGAGTTTCTTCAAAGTACTGAAGAGGACAAGAGAAACAAGAACAAGAGGAGGCATCAATAACAGGAGGAGAGGTACGAACTAGGTTACTGTGAAGGGTGTTATGCTTGAGAAAAGTAAGTTTGATGTCTAAAGAACGGAGAGAGTTGTTAAGATTAGAATGACTCGAAAGATAGTAAGGGCAGAGAACAGGAGATTTCTCAGGAGTAGAGAGTTTGGGAGAGATGAAAGTACGTTTAGCACGTGAGAAGCCAGAGTCTATGAAATCGGAAGGGGAGTCAAGATGAGAGAACAAATTACAAAAAGTGGAAATTTCCGAGTTAAGAAACTGAGGGTCACAAAATTGGAAGGCATGGAGAAAAGAGACATAAGAATACATATACATGCCACTGTGCTATGCTTAGGACTGCGATAACTGGGAAAAGAAAAGCCTATAGCCGACAGATGAACATCAAGATGTACATCAAGGTTGAAATGAACATCAGTAGTACGAAGTGGATCTGTTTGTGACTTGAAAAAGCCCACTGTGTGGGCGAAACGTTGTCAGTAAAGGATCACATTATACTGCATATGTGTTTATATTTCCACAGTCTACCTAGTTGGGTTATTGAGGCTAAAACCTTGGGTAGTTTCAAATTTAGGTTGGATAAATACATGAATGAGAGGGGTTGGATTTGAGTGGGACTTGCATATGAGTGGATAGAGTTATCAAAGCTTATTTCTTGGGTAGCATTGAAAATTAGGTTGGGCAAATGTTTTGTTAGTGGGATGGATTGTAAAGGACCTGCCTAGTATGGGCCAACAGGCCTGCTGCAGTGGTCCTTTCTTATGTTCTTATGTTCTTATAATGGTTAGCAAGAACAGGGACAGATGAGAACCCACAACAACACCGAAGGTTGATGGTATAAACCTTGGTAATAAATACCGACAAGTTGGTTTAGAAAGACACGTAAGCAAACACTATAACATATTTATTAGAAAACGTTTCGGTCCTGGGACCTTGATCACTTCTGATCAAGGTCCCAGGACCGAAACGTTTTCTAATAAATATGTTATAGTGTTTGCTTACGTGTCTTTCTAAACCACCGAAGGTTGAGAATAAAATTTACCTTGAAAGGAAAAAAAGTTAGAGTCCACACAAAAGCGAATAATATCAGAACATCAGTAAATCTAGAGAGGTAAAGTAACTCCTCACTGGCCTTCACTCCGAGAAAATTAAGATCATCAAGAGGGACATTAGTGAAGAGGGACTCAAGGTCAAGACTAAGCATCTTACAGGTCAGGAGAGAGCGATCACGTTCAATGAAGTCTTGAGGTGGGCAGGAGAAAATGTACCAAGGAAGGGAGTGAGGGTTTTGGCCAGCCAAGAAGCAAGAGAATAAGAGACAGAACCTCTAGAGGATGTAATAGGACTTGGAGTGATATCAGGTTTATGGGTTTTAGGAAGACCATAGAAATAGTGCAGAGAGGGATAAATAACGCGGAAATGTTGAATAAGGGCAAAAAGTCATGAAGAATGAGATCGGAGAGTCCGAAGTTTGGAAACAAGAGGAATGTAAGTACATGAGTCAGAGATCAAGGCTTCAGCTTCGCGGAGGTAATCTTCGTGATCAAGGACAACCACTCAATTACCAGTGGTGACGTGTACTTAGCTCAGTGGTGACGTGTACTTAGCTCTGTGAAGACCTGTTTGTGTGCTCTCTGTGAATCTGAACCAGGATGCCCTCTCTTGAGCAGCTTTACCAGCAGCTGAGAGAAGAACTCAGAGTTGCAAAACTGGAGATACGGCGATTAACGGAGGAGAACAAGAGGATTCGTAGTAATCCTTCTGTTGTGAGTCCCCAGGTTAAGAGGGGAGCTTGGTCAGTGGCCGGGCAACATGGAACCAAGCTGAAGATTAAGAAAACGGTTGAAGAGGCAGAAACAACGAGAAACCAGAAGACTGCCGTGGAAACTTCCAACTCATTCTCGGTGCTACCTGACGAATGTGAGTGTTCTACTGGGAATGCCACAACGAGCACCAAGGAAGCATTGGCAGACGTGAGTGAGACATCCCTAGAAACCCCAACGAAGACCATCGAGAACGTCATGACGAATTCTACAAGTGGTGTAATGCTACCTGGCGAATGTGAGTCAACTACTCGGAGCATCACTACGGACGACGCCAAGGAAGGTAAAAACATTGTTGTTGTTGGGGATAGCCAGATTAGGTACATGGATAGGGCATTCTGTTTGAAGGATAGGAGTAGGAGGCAGAGAGTATGTTTTCCTGGGGCTGGGATGAAGGATATTGTTAGCCGTCTGGATGACATCATGAGAGGTAATGGGAGCAATCCTATTATCTGTCTCAGTGCTGGAGGCAACGATGTTGGCAGACGTAGGAGTGAGGACCTGATTAGCAGGTATAGGTCAGCAATAGAGATAATTAGGAAGAAGGGTGGGAAACCTGTCATATGTGGCATTTTGCCAAGGAGAGGAGTTGGAAATGAATGGTTGTCCAGAGCAATTGGTGTCAATTGCTGGCTGGACAAATACTGTAAGGAAAATGCGGTAACATTCATTGACAACTGGGACCTCTTCTATGGCAGAAATGACATGTATGCCAGGGATGGGGTTCACTTGTCTAGGTGTGGGGTGGGAGCACTGGCCAACGCAGTGGAGGGAGCTGTTAGGTCTTTAAACTAGGAATAGTTAGTGGTATGGGTTTTGGTGGGAAAACTGTGAAGTCGCAGGGTAGTAACATGAGTACTAGGAGAACTAGTAATAGGCAAAATGAGGAGGATATTGGAAAGCCAGTGGCACTAATTGACAATGACAGTAATAGGTTTAGTGGAATAACAGAAAGGAGCAGGAAGGGTAAAGAGATAGGAGGGTCATTAAATATTTATTACACAAATAGTCGCAGTGCTAGGAATAAGATGGACGAGTTGAGACTAGTTGCTAGTGCAGGTAACATAGATGTATTTGCCATTACTGAGACGTGGTTTAATTCAAAAAGTCGGGACATGCCTGCAGAATGTCACATTCAGGGTTTTAAATTGTTCCAAGTAGATAGAAGTATCGGGAAGGGGGGTGGGGTGGCATTGTATGTCCGAGATCGCTTGAACTGTTGCATAAAAACGGGTATTAAGTCTGAAGTAACACATACAGAGTCTGTTTGGATAGAATTTTCAGAGGGACATGAAAAATTAATTTTAGGTGTGATATACCGTCCCCCAAATTTAGATAGGGACCAGGGGAGACTACTATGGGAGGAAATTGTTAGGGCCACAAGGCACGATAATGTAGTAATTCTAGGAGACTTTAACTTTAGTCATATTGATTGGAATTTCTTGACTGGGAATTTAGAATCATACGATTTCTTAGAAGTAGTTCAGGATTGTTTTTTGAAGCAGTTTGTCACAGAACCTACAAGGGGTAATAACCTGCTTGACTTAGTTCTGGCAAACAATGAATCCCTTGTTAATAATTTAGAAGTTTCAGAAGAACTGGGTGCTAGCGACCACAAATCAATTACATGTAGAATTGAATGGAAGTATGATAGTAGGGATAACTCAGTAACAGTCCCAGATTTTCGCTTAGCAGATTACGATGGGCTTAGAGAACACTTATCATCTGTTGACTGGGGTAACGAAGAGAGCTATCAATATGACAGTTTTCTGAACACAATACATGCTGCTCAAAGAACGTTTATCCCTTATAAGGAAATTAGATCAAATAGAAATGACCCAAAATGGATGAATAATAGGCTGAAATATCTACTAGGGCATAAGAAAGGAATTTATAGGCGTATCAAAAGAGGCGAGGGTCATCTTATGAATCAGTATATTGACATTAAGAGGGACATTAAAAAGGGGATAAGAAAAGCTAAAAGGGACTATGAAATTAAAGTTGCTAGGGATTCTAAAACTAACCCAAAAAGTTTTTTCCAGGTCTATAGAACAAAAGTCAGAGATAAGATAGGTCCCCTTAAAAATAACTACGGGCATCTTACTGACAAAGAGAATGAAATGTGCTCGATTTTAAATAATTATTTTCTCTCGGTTTTTACACAGGAAGACACTAATAATATTCCGGTAATTAATTTTTATAGTGGATCAGAAGAAGATAAATTATGTAACATCACAGTCACTAGTGAAATGGTTGTGAAGCAGATAGACAGACTGAAGCAAAATAAGTCACCGGGTCCTGATGAGGTTTTTTCAAGGGTTCTAAAGGAATGCAAAATGGAAGTCTGTGAACCATTAACTAATATTTTTAATTTATCTCTTCAAACAGGTGCAGTGTCTGATATGTGGAAGATGGCTAATGTAATTCCTATTTTTAAAACAGGGGACAAGTCGTTACCGTCAAATTACCGCCCAATAAGCCTGACCTCAATTGTAGGCAAATTACTAGAGTCAATTATAGCTGAGATTATAAGAAGCCATCTCGATAAGCATAGCTTGATTAATGATACTCAGCATGGATTCACAAGAGGCCGGTCTTGTCTAACTAATTTATTAACTTTCTTCAGTAAAGCTTTTGAGGCTGTTGACCACGATAAAGAATTTGATATTATTTACTTAGATTTTAGTAAGGCATTTGATAGAGTTCCGCACCAAAGACTGTTGAAGAAACTATCAGCTCATGGCATTGGGGGAAGGGTGCTCTCGTGGATCGAATCATGGCTCACAGACAGGAAGCAAAGAGTGTCCATAAATGGGGTTAAATCCGAGTGGGGATCAGTAACAAGTGGCGTTCCACAGGGATCAGTCTTGGGCCCGTTGTTGTTTATAATATATATCAATGATCTTGATGAAGGAATTACTAGTGATATGAGCAAATTCGCCGATGACACGAAGATAGGTAGGATAATTGATTCAAACGTAGATGTTAGGGAACTTCAGGAGGATTTAGACAAACTCTACTCTTGGTCAGAAAAGTGGCAGATGCAGTTCAATGTAGATAAATGCAAGGTTCTGAAGCTCGGGAGTGCCCATAACCCTAGCACTTATAAGTTAAATAATGTAGAACTTAACCATACAGATTGCGAAAAGGACTTGGGGGTTATGGTAAGCAGCAACCTTAAACCAAGACAGCAATGCCTAAGCGTACGTAATAAGGCAAATAGATTACTGGGATTTATATCAAGAAGTGTAAGCAACAGAAGTCCAGAGGTCATACTGCAGCTTTATACATCATTAGTAAGGCCTCACCTAGATTATGCAGCTCAATTCTGGTCTCCATATTACAGAATGGACATAAATTCGTTAGAAAACATTCAGCGTAGGATGACTAAATTAATACATAGCATTAGAAATCTTCCTTATGAAGAAAGATTGAAGACTCTTAAGTTACATTCACTTGTTAGACGAAGAATGAGGGGAGGCCTGATCGAAGTGTATAAGTGGAAGATATGTATTAATAAAGGGGATATTAACAAGGTCTTGAGATATCTCTCCAAGAGAGAACCCGCAGTAATGGATTTAAATTAGATAAGTTTAGATTTAGAAAGGACATAGGAAAGTATTGGTTTGGAAATAGGGTAGTAGATGAGTGGAACAGTCTACCTAGTTGGGTTATTGAGGCTAGGACTTTGGGTAGTTTCAAATTTAGGTTGGATAAATACATGAGTGGGAAGGGTTGGATTTGAGTGGGACTTGCACATCAGAGCTTATTTCTTGGGTAGCATTGAAAATTGGGTAGGTCAAATGTTGTTAGTGGGATGAATTGTAAAGGACCTGCCTAGTATGGGCCAACAGGCCTGCTGCAGTGTTCCTCCTTTCTTATGTTCTTATGTTCTTATGTTCTTATGAAAAAAGGATATCAATATTGGTTTTAGATTTAAGAGAAGAAAGGGCTGGTTCACAGTGTCGAGGAAGGCGGTAAATTTTAGACAACAGGCTGTCTAGAAATAGAAGGAGACAACCACAAAATGTGGACAAGTCAGGAAGATTCCGAGAGTGAGACTGACGGAAGGAATTAAAAGGCTAATCAGGTCAAAGCCACCTCGATAGGTAGGTTAAATGGCAAATGAAAGACCAAAACCAAGAACTAGCCGCTCTCTTTCTCCCATGTTAGAGATCACAGTCATCCTAATGACCCCTCCTCCCCTAACACTGTCTACCCTACTTATTGCCCTCACAGATGCCATCTTGTTGAGTCATCATTTATACACTACTTTCCTAATATGAATCTTAGTCGTGGCTTTATCTCTCTAGATGACTTCCTTTCCCATTACATTGTCAATTGCTACAAACTTCAGAACATTTGTGACTTGACCTGATCTTATCTTCTCCTCCCCTCTCTACCTCTTCTCTTTTTCTACTATTCATTGTCTTCCTTTCTTGTACTTAGGCGTGTTCTGTCCTTCGGTTCCCCCCCTATCCCCCCTCCTGTGTTTTTTGCCCCATAATCGTGGGACATTAGCTCTCTTGCAGTGCTCTTTTGTTTTCTCCTTAGACTTTCTTCATTTCTACTTTTACTATTACTACTACTACTACTACTACTACTGTTGCCTCAGTTCACCCCCCCCTCTCTGTCTGTTGTGTTACTACCATTACTCTACCTGCTTACTACTACCACTTCTACTTCTACTGATACTTTCACTACCAGCATTTCTCTTCCACTAGTTCTGCATTTCCCTCTACCTTCTTTTTGTCCCGTCCTTATCCCCGTCTCCTATATAAACTGGTTCTCTTATTTTCCTGAGTTAGTGTGACTTGTCAGTGGCCGAAGTCTGACCAAAAAGTCGATAAAAACTTTCTCCTGTATGTGTGTTATGTACTTAATATCCTGCTGGAACTATAACATCTATCATTTCAGTTACGTCTGTGATAGCTATGATGTCTTGGTTCCCTCTGGTTTGTGGTGTCCGTGTGTTTCGTTTGTTGCTATTTTGTTAGGAAAGGAGACGTAAGTCTGGGGTTGTTGTATGTAGGATTACTGTTGTTGATGTTGGGGAGGACGAACTGAACGGTGTCTTATGTTTCAAATTTCTGCTTTTAGTGCCTATTATCTGCATCGCGTTGGTATTTCTATACCATCTTTTGTTACAAAGAGATGTTATCGTTATATTACTATCAATTTCAGATATCTGTCAAAGAACTCCATAAAAGAGATTCACCATCAGAGCTGTCAAGGCCTGGGAAGACTTCAGCGACTTTTTCTAGACAGGAACAGACTCGTCCATATTGACCTGACTTGCTTCCTTCACACCCCCGTTCTTCAGGAACTGTAAGTATAATAATTTGAAACGCTAAAATTCTTCATAAAATTTACATTTGAATTATTCTGAGGTAATTAAAAACGTATAAATTGATAATGTCGATGAAGAGAGACGCTGTGATGGAATGATCTGAACATCCCTTATCGTGTAGACACAATTTTAACACTCGTCTGCAGTGTTATCAAAACCTAGCAATGATAATTTCAAGTCTTTCTTAATCATTTGCACTCTTGTTCCTCTGTTTTCCTTGAATTTCAACTGTTTTTTCACGTTATTTCAGGTACTTGGCCCATAATCAACTGACGCTGGAGCAGCAAACGTTCCCTCTTTTGCCCAAACTCACTAACTTGTAAGTATGAATTTGTCATCGTGTGTGTATGTTTGTAATTGTTTACTAGTAGTTACTGGAGCATATCAACGCTCGTAGTTTTCCGTCCTGCGTCAGTAGTTGCAGAAGTATTGTAATGCTCGTGGAATTACAATTTTATAGTTTAATTTACAGCAACAGACTTGTGTTTTGTGGCATTACTTCTTGAATGTTGGAAAGTAGAGGGGCAGAGCTATAAAGATAGTGTTCTATCTTCACCGTCTGTAATTACTGTAATAGAACTATGTTCCACGTGTCCCACTCTTCGTGTGTATAGTACCAGATCTGTAATGGTTATCTTTCATCAATATTTGAAACTATAGAAGCAGTGTTATATTCGCAGTTATCTGTAGTCAGTGATGTAGTCACGGGAACACAACTGAGCTTATGGTCTTACGTACTCAGTTTGTAATTGCAGAACAATGTTGGTCATCTCTCTTACTATACTGGTGGTGTTTCATCTTAAATGTTTGTAAGTACAGTGGAAGAGCTGTCCCTTGTGTATACACAAATAACCCGCACATAAAAGACAGAAGCTTACGACGACGTTTCGGTCCGACTTGTAAAAGTACAGTGTGAAGAGTCTATGTGCCTCCCTTGTGTATGTTTATAGTGCCTGTTGTTACAGAAGCAGTTATACTGATGGTGACCTATCTTCAAAGTTTATAGCTATAAGAAGAGAGTTCTGCTGGTGGGATCTTGTCTTCAGTGTTGGAGTTAAAAAGAGCAGAGTAATGCTGGTGATATCCTCTGATCAGTACTACGTTAGTGGTATCTTATCTTCTGAGTCTATAGTTACATTAGCAGAACTACGCTGGTAGTGTCCGCTCTACAGTGTTCGTAGTAGCAGCAGGAAAGCTATGCTGACTGTGTGTGATTTTTAGTGTTTCTTGGTACAAGAACAGATTTATATTGTTGGTGTCACATCTGTGTTTGTAATTTCAGGAAAAGAGTTATGCTGTTGTTGTCCTGTATTCAGTTTTTGAAACTAGAGAGAGATGCTTTCTTTAGTGTCTGTTGGCGGTGTTCCGAGTTCAGCATTTGTAACTACTTCAGCATGGCTATGTAGTGGTGTTCTACGTTCAGTATTTGTAGTTACAAGAACAGGGTTATGCTAGTGGTGTCCCGTCTTGAGTGTTCGTAGGTACAAAAGTAGTGCTGTGCTGGTAGTATTGTGCCATCGGTATGTCTATAGTTGCTAAAATAGTTACGCTGGTGGTGCTCTCCCCATACAACTCATTTGGTTGTGTCTTAGTTTTTGGCAGAGACTCTCCACTGGAAGCTACTTGGTTTTGGCTTGCCTGTGGGAGCACCTCCTTTCAGTTATATATGATTCCAGTCGCTACCATTTCGGTGTCTACATCGTTCCACTTCCTGGCTATGTGACTCATCTGTATTTAACCTTCCGGCTGCGCACTCGTTTATCTGGTTCCTGCCTCGCGATCGGTCTGTCCATGGTTGTAAATGGTATGCCGATTTTGACAAACCTTGCAAAAAGGACACTAGTGCACAGTTCAGGACATCTATTAAATAAACGTTTCGCGACAAGTGGCCTAATTTCATTGCATACTTCTGCACTTTGTCCAGTTTCTTAGCTTTTTTATCAGGTGTAGGTGCCATTTTGTGTTAAATAATTCAAAATTTATTTGATATATACTGTATATAGTGTCCTGAATGACTCCATGTTGAGGCTTCAGACAGCTAATTTTAGATTTGTCGGATGTGCTTTTGCTGCAGAGGTTATTCTGTCAATGTGCCTCTTTATTATTATTCCTCTCTGCTCCTCAAGCTATTGTCAGAATTTTCTTAGAAGTCTTGTATCGAACACCTGTTTATAGTCCAGAAAATTTTGGCAGATTTGTGTCATTACGATTTCGTGGGACAGTACAGTATATGTTGTTTCTGAAACTGTGAAGGCTGTTGAAGAGCTCACTCCTCTGCAGGATCTTCACCAGTCTTTCTCTTTAATCTTCTCCATAATCTTGTATATTATGCCTGTTAATAACACCGCCTCTTCATGCTACCTGTCTGTCTTCTTTCATCTGTTGTGGCTGTTAAATAACTTTGTTTCATATTTAGTTTTCAATGCTGTCATTATCAAGGTGTTGTTCTGCCTCTCTTCTTACTCTCGTGGTTCTTCTGTTTGCTTCCCTGTTCTTCCCTGCTTTCTTTGCTTTTTAAATTTTCTTATGCGCTTTTCCACTTCCAGCTGCATTTTTTCTTATAGGTAAGAATTTCTCTTCTGTCTCCAGGAACTTTCCAGCTACATAATCAATTAATTTAGACATAGTCTTTCCATCTAGTTCCCTTTCTCATTGCGTTCCATTCAGGAATTGCCTTAGGCCTATACAATTTTCGTTTCATTCCTTCCTTTGAGATATTTGGCATAGCCCATATGCCAAACATTTTTTTATTTATATATGTGATTTAAGGGGGAAGGTTTCCGCATCAAAATATTTCAGTAATTGTCCAATTTCAATATTTTTTTTATTGTAAATTACAAAGATGCTAACAAGTGTATATTAGAAGTTTCATAAAGTTTACCCAAAAATAATGAGATAAAAAATAATATATGATTTTTAATAGGTCATCACCTTGGTAAAACCTGTTAAATTGATAATGCTAAAGATATCATAATTTACTTTACATAAACAAGTAAAGGGTAAAAAGAACATTACAAGAGGAACTGATTATAAATAATTATATTATATCCCCTAAAAATCTTAATTTAGTATTTTTTGGGGTATTTTAAAATAAAGCATAAATGTTAAAGGATATTATAAACTGGCATTGAAAGAACAATTGTTGAGAAATGGCATTACCAGCTAAGCTTAATTTATAAATATAAATATAGTGAACACTTAGCTGATAAAAGACAGCAAATCGTCTACACAGCCGCCCCTGCAGACGAGGTCTAGAAGCTGTCGAACCCATCTTTCAACGGGCTGTAAAGATTTATAATTTGTAAGATTATAAATTACCCCTAGGGGGTGTTATGTCAGCATATTTCATTCACTGATGGCTGACAAAATACATACTTGTTTGGACTCAAAACTCCACACCTTGCTGCCGACTATAGGTTGATTACAAACTCCTTGCGACTCAAGTACCGCGCAGTCCCCCGTACTACAAGAAATTCGTAACATACCTTGCTCTTGTAACGTGAACTATGGTGTTCTTCTCACCTTCGACAGGTATCGGTGACTTGATAGAAGCTGAAGTGTCTTTGGATGTCCACGTCTTCCATTGTCTAGGAAACGCACACTGGTACACTATGTTCCACAAGATTTGTCTTTATTGTTCACAATCTTATCACAAGAGAAGCTGATCACACTTCTCTTAAGTGTTTATTGTGTTTTGTGAGACACTTTGTTCACACTAACGCACAGATCGTTGTTCTTTGTTGGTTATCCTGGCGACAGTGTCACTCTCAGTAGAGTCAAAAGTAATCTCAAGACGCCACAGCGTCCCATGCCGTCACTCCCCTAGCACAAAGAAAAAGCTGACCTAATACTTTTGCTTCCTTGCCACTTCCTCGATGAAGCAAAGCAGAATGTTTGATTCTTGCTGTCTTAAGCATAGACAACAATGTCCACTATCTTTACTATGGTAATAAAGTGGGAGCAGGATTTTCCTTAATTGTCCTGCTAAAGTAAGAGATGTACTGTCTTTTATTAAACTACACCTTGCAACACAGGACTGCAAGGAGCATCGGTCACATGACCACGTCGCATACTCGTACGGCATCTGTGATCAATTACTCACTGTAGCAGTAAACAAGACGCTTGCCCCTTCTGAGAGGGCTGGGCCCCTCAGGGCTGAAAGGGGCTGAAGGGGCTGAAGGGGGCTGATACCCCCTCCTGGAGAAAATTTCTCCACAACAATGGTTGAATAATGTTTGTAAAAATCACGAGAAATTGTTCAAGAATAACGAAGGAAAGTCTAGGGACATGACACACCCAGAGTCAAGTAGACGAGCGACATAACTCTCACCTCGGGATTATAACAACATAAGAACATAAGAAAAAAACACTGCAGCAGGCCTACTGGCCCATGCGAGGCAGGTCCAGTTATCCCACCTTGACCTAGTCAGGTCAGGTCACAGTCACTTATGAGGGTTAGTGAGCGACCAGGCAGCTGATGCTGTGTCTACTAGCTACACAAAGATGCTAAGTACAATATTTTATTAATACTCACAAAAAATTAATAATATTTAGAAAAAAATGTAATATAATTTTGTCAGCGTGTAACTTTGATGCGGCCATCAGTTATACCTGGAGAGTATACCTGGAGAGTATACCTGGAGAGTATACCTGGGGAGGGTTTCGGGGGTCAACGCCCCCGCGGCCCGGTCTGTGACCAGGCCTAATAAAAGTACTTTGAAAAATGGTATAATCAAGCGGATTTATGCACTATTTCTCACTAAGAACTTTTTTCGTATTTTTTTTCAATTTTATTTTAAATTTCCATTTTGAAGCCTCTCCTCCTTATAGGTGAAGTCGTATTTTCCATGATAACACCGAGATCTTTGTCCTTCACTAAGGTTAACAAACTCGATCAGAGTTTTCTTTCTATTTCCTCAATGTTCGAGCAGGTACATTTTCTCAAGATATATTTCCCAGAAAATATTGGTATCTATTCCCTGTTCTCATTGTGTTATTTTCAATATTGATTTCACATCTGCAAACTGGACTCTACCTCTTCTGGCAGTGGTAATCTTATAGGAAAATCATTTTGGTTTTGCTTAATTTTCTGCCTCCCTGAACCACTATTATTTTCCTACTCTCTGTCTCTCTCTCATTCTCTCTCTCTCTCTCTCTCTCTCTCTCTCTCTCTCTCTCTCTCTCTCTCTCTCTCTCTCTCTCTCTCTCTCTCTCTCTCTCTCTCTCTCTCTCTTCCCTTCTTATTTTATTTCCTGCACTAGTTTGTGGTTTCAGGGGTCGATTCGTAGCTCCTGAGCCAGCCTCTTCTCTGGTCTTTACTAGGTTCCCTCTCTTCCAGCTCCAAGAGCTTTATCATACCTGTTCTTAAAGCTATATATGGATCCTGCCTCCATTACCTCACTCTCCAGATTGATCCACTTCCTTACAACTCTGTGACTGAACAAATATTTTCTAACATTCTTGTGATTCACCTGAGTTTTCATCTTCCAGTTGTGACCTCTTGTTGCTGTGCTCCAGCTCTAGAACATTATGTCACTATCTGCCTTCTCAATTCCACTCTGTATTTTATATGTTGTGATCATGTTCCTCACTATCCCTCCTGTCTTGCAGTGCAGTCAGACTGATTCCCTTTAACTTATCTTCGTAGGACATATTCCTTAGATCCTGGACTAGTCTTCTTGCAAACCTTTGCGCCTTCTATAATTTTTAAACGTGTTTGACTAGGTGTGGGTTTCATACTGGTACTGCATACTCCAATACAGGTATAACCTACACAGTTAACAGTGTCTTGAATGACTCCATATTCAGGTGTCGAAATGCTATTCTTAGGTTTGCCAGGCGCTCATGTGCTGCAGCAGTTATTTGGTCGATGTGCGCCTCAGGAGATGTACTCGGTATGATGCTCACGCCAAGATCCTTTTCCTTGAGTGACGTTTGCAGTCTTTGGTCCCATAGCTTGTACTCCATCTTCGGTCTTCTTCAACCTTCCCCAGTCTTCATGACATTGCACTTGGTGAGGTTAAATTCCAAAAAGCAATTGTTAGACCAGGCTTACAGTCTGTCCAGACCCCTTTTCAGTTCTTGATTGATTCTCGTCTGTATTAGCTTTACATTGTCTGCAGTCAGGGACACTTCTGAATCTATCCACACCGTCATGTCGTTCACATATTCCAGAAACAGCACCGGTTCCATGACTGACCCTTAGGCAACCCCGCTCGTCACAGACGCTCACTCTGACACATCATCGCTTACCATCACTTGTTGTTTCCTTGCTGTCAAGTATTCCCTGATCCATTGCAGTGCCTGTCCTGTTATTCCTGCCTGCTCCTCTAGCTTTTGCATTAATCTTTTCCTACAGTCGGAGAAAATGTAGTGTACCCTCCTTGTCGTAAAACTCCAGAAGGCTTGTGACAGAGGATTTCATTCATTCCGGTTTGCTTAAAGCCTTTCTCCATTCACTGAAAATACCTCCATAATCTCGTGTTGAGCTCCTCACATACTTCTTAATAAATTCTTGTGATCACTCCTCCTTCCTTCCACAGGCTGATTACCTGGTTCTTGACTGTTGTTTTCCTCCTGATGTGGCTGAACAACAGCTTTGGGTTTTAATAAATAAATAACAAAAAGGCACAATACCGTGACTGGAACGATACACAAATAACCCGCACATAAAAGAGAGAAGCTTACGACGACGTTTCGGTCCCACTTGGACCATTGACAAAGTCCAAGTCGGACCGAAACGTCGTCGTAAGCTTCTCTCTTTTATGTGCGGGTTATTTGTGTTTGGGTTTTAATGCTTTGTCATTTATTTATTGCCACTGGGCCTCTCCTTTTCCATGCATATTCATTTCTGACTCTTCAGTTCATCTCCTTATTTTCCTGGGACCTTTGTCTTCTGTACCTTTTCCATGCTTTACGACACCTAGCTTTGGCCACTACACTTTCGGGTGAACCAAGGTCTTGTTTTGGTCTTCCATTTATTTCTGTTGCTCTTCGATACAAATTTATCTGCGGTCTTGCACTTTGTGGTCACATGATCCATCATTTCATTTACTATCTTTCCTTCCGGTTCTCTTCCCCACTGCACCTCGTGCAGGAATTACTTCATGCCTGTGTATTCCCCCTTTTATATTTTTGCTTTTCCCATCCATCTCGTGTTGTTTCACTTTCCTTTGTTAACTCTGCAAAATAGTCAAAGCTCAGAATTGCATGATCACTAGCTCCGAGGGCCCTTTCGTATGTGATATCCCCAGTGTCTGAACTATTCACGGGTAATACGAGGTCCAGCTATGCTGGTTCATCCCCTTCTCTTTCTCTCATTGTGTCCTTAACATGTTGATGCGTGAGGTTTTCCAGTACTGCCTCCATCATCTTAGACCTCCACGTTTCTGCTCTCCCATGTGGCTCCAGGTTTTCCCAGTCAATCTCCTTGTGACTGATAGCACCCACAACTAGTAACTTTGCCCTACCAAAGTAACCTAGTAACTTTGGCCACCTCAGCTAGTGTTCCTCTGTTTCTCTCATCATACTCTAGTCTTGGTCTGCTGTGGCAGTTTGTACATCACTGCAACCACCACCTTCGGACCCCCTTGCTTCCCTTACCTCCATTCCTTCCATCTCCTTAAAACTCCACTGGATTTTGATGAGCAGTGCAACTCCTTCTCCTCTGTTCCCCCTGTCTTTCCTCAAGATCTGATATCTGGATGGAAAGATAGCATCTGTTATGATCCCCATGAGCTTTATATCAGTGAGCATTATGATGTCTGAGGATATCTCCATGATTCTTTTGTGCCATTCTTCATACTTATTTGTTATTCTGTCTGCACTGGTGTACCAAGTAAGTCCTAAAACACTAAGATTCAGGGATACCTGCTTTGGTTGTTACGCTCGTGACCGTGTGTGTACTCACCTAATTGTGGTTGCAGGGGTCGAGACTCAGCTCCTGTGTGTGTGTGTGTGTGTGTATTCAAATTTAAGATAATTCCATAATTAAGAGTACTTGTATTATGTTACAGGTACCTGAACAACAATTCCCTGACCACCATCACTGAGGACCTCCTGGCCAACCTCACAGCTCTGACGACTCTGTAAGTAAACCAAACCCACAAAAAAAATTTAATATTTATATTTTTAGTGGATTTCGCTCATAAGTGCTGTGTTGTGACTGTCCTGCTTATAATCTATTCACTGGGATGCATTCCAAAAGTATCAACACCATTAGTGGCCGACAACAACAAAGTTATATTTAAGAGATTCACTTAGTCTAAGTATAAAACGTAAATAAAAAATAAGGGTTCCTGTATTCAAGAATTCATAGATATAATGCTAAAAGTATTCGTTGTTAATAACAGGAGTCTGCCATCCAGAAATAGTAATATATATCATCTCAAGCAACTTGTGCCAGTCTAGGTTAAGAGTCCAACAAAAAAATAAAAAAATCTTTGATTGACTGAAAACCTGATTAAAAAAAACAATTCAATTGTTTTACTTAAAATTATTGATTTAAAAAATATGTTAAACTCTGCTAAAATATAATGACTAAGAGATGAGTGACCATAATTATACAAAATTTAAAATCCACGATAGGAAATTTTGAATATAATTAATGTCAAATAAGTAATAGGCAAAGATTTTAGAAAACCACAGGTGGAGGGCAACTTACCCAGGACACCAGCCACTCAGCAGACCCATCACCTCTCAGACGTGACTGGCCATTTACAAGACTCTCAGATATAACAGCGAAGCAAGTTCAGTATCTCCTTATAAGCCATGAGGAATGATTACTTAACATCTATGGTGTCATTCTAGCTTCGGGCTACTTTAAGAGATATTCAAAACAAGAATGAACATAAGAAAGAGACCTTCAGTTCCACCTCTTTCTTGTATCACTAGAAAGATTTTAGTGAAAATGATCATTAACAGGTTAAACTACTGCTTTGAATGCCATCATCTATCACCTATAAGCAAATTGGTTCCAGGAGCCAGAGGGCAACTCATCACGCTGTCAGCATCATCTACGACGTTGAAGTCAATCTACGTCCACAAGATCACCACGAACTCGTTGCAACAAAGGACATAAATAAGACATTTGACAATATTTGTCATGATGTCTAAACATTAAAATTTACAGATCTTGCTCGCCATAACAGGACATTCCTGAGAGTGATGCACAATTTCTTGAATAACAGACAGATCATCTCTTCCTTAACGGAAATAACAGTCGATGTGTTCACACTTACAACGGACGTGCCTGAGGACTTGCATGAGTCTTGTACTGTTCAATATTTATGTCAACGACCTCCCCAAACTTTAGTACACAGACACAATCTTTATTCAGTTTGTTGACGATGCAGTAGATGTGTTCTCTACCCCGGCACGTAACTACAGTAATCGCAAACATGAAAAGTGATTGAAAAGATGAACAAAGAGTTAAACATGACAGCTTCTTGGGATAAATAGAAAATTACCACAGACCCTGACAATATGCAAAATATCAGCAGTGGATGTTACCCAACACTGACTCAGATGAATGGACAAATTGCCATCAGAAACACTCCCTTCATCATCAAGAGAACCAGCAACAACATCAAACACGTCAAAGATTAAGTAAATTTGGCAAAAGCTAAACTCTACCAAGAGTATAAATTGAGAGAAGCAACACCTAATTCCATAGAACTCTGTGTTCATCAAGAACTGCATGAAGCCTCTGTCATGTGCCTTCAGCATTCTATGGAGAGGAAGCATTGACTCAGGGGCCATCCCACACTCGCTAAAAAAAAGACTGAGCCCCACTCCACAAAGGTGGCAGTGAAGCAATTGCAAAGAACTACAGACCGATAGCACAAACATCCCATATTATAAAAATCTTTGAAAGGGTTCTAAATAGCAAGGTCTCCAACCACCTAAATACCCATTAATTACACAGCCCAGGGCATCACGGGTTTAGAGCAGGCCGCTCATGCTTGTCCCAGCTACTGGACCACTATGACAAAGTCCTGGATGCTTTAGATAATCAGCAAAATGCAGATGTAGTAATACACAGACTTTGCAAAAGCCTTCGACAAGTGTGACCATGGTGTAATAACGCATGAAATGCGTGATAAAGGAATAACAGAAAAAGTTGGTAAAAGGATCTATAACTTCCTAACAAATAGAACACAAAGAGTAATAGTATACAGAGTAAAGTCTGAGGCAGCTACGGTGAAAATCTCTGTTCCACAAGGCACAGTACTCGCTCCCATCCTGTTCCTCATCTTCATATCTGACAAGTTGAGCCATAGCTCCGTGCCTTTCTTTTCGGATGACACCCGGATTACCGTGACAGTGACCTCCATCGAAGACACCGCGAGACTCCAAGCGGACATCAACCAAATTTTCAAATGGGCCACTCAGAACAATATGAAGTTCAATGAAGAGAAATTTCAACTACTCAGATATGGAAAACTTGTGGAAATTAAAACTGTATCAGGGTATACCACAAATTTTAACCATACAATAGAGGGATAAAGTAATGTGAAGGACCTGTGAGTGATAATGTCAGAGGATCTCACATTCAAAGAGCATAACAATGTATCTACCTCTCTGCTAGTAAAATGATAGAATGGATAATAAGAACCTTCAAAACTAGGGACGCCAAATCTATGATGTTTCTCAAGTCGCTTGTTCTCTCTAGGCTGGAACACTGCTGTACACTAACTGCCCCCTTCAAAGCAGGTGAAATTGCTGACCTGGAGAATGTAGAGAACTTTCACGGCACGATAAAGCACGATAAAGCACTTAAATTACTGTGAACGGTTGAAGTCCCTTGATTTGTATTCCCTGGAACGCAGGCGAGAAAGATACATGATAATATACACTTGAAAAATGCTACAGGGATTAGTACCAAACTTGCACACGAAAATCAGTCCCTATGAAAGCAAAAGACTCGGCAGGAGATGCAACATTCCCCCAATGAAAAGCAGGGGCGCCACGAGTACGCTAAGAGACAACACAATAAGTATCATGGGCCCAAGACTGTTCATCTGCCTCCTAGTATACATAAAGGGGATTATCATTATACCCCTGGCTGTCTTCAAGCAGGCACTGGACAGGCACCTAATGTCAGTACCTGACCAGCTAGGCTGTGGCTCTTTCGTCAGTTTGCGTGCGGCCAGCAGTAACAGCCTGGTTGATCAGACCCTGATCCACCATGAGGCCTGGTCACAGATCGGGCCGCGGGGGCGTTGACCCCCCGAAATTCTCTCCAGGTATACTCCAGGTATGTTACATATTTCCAAGTTGATACATCCACTTCCTGAATCATCACGTACGTCGATGTTATTGACTACAAAACCAACACTGTTAAACTGCAGTGAATCTAGAACAAAACTCTTCACCTTGTCTGGAACACCACACTGGATGACAGAGCTAGACAGGAGGACATTCATGTACTACTCTGCATAAATCATCAGTCATGATAACAGGTGACTAGTCTTGAAAACGGGTGACTAGTCTTGAAAACGGGTGACTAGTCTCAAAAACGGGTTACTAGTTTTCAAAATGGGTGGCTAGTCTTTCAAAGGGTGACTAGTCCCTTCCAGTAAATTACTAACCAATGGTATATAGAATACTGGAATATATTTCTGTGACTGTTCAGCGAAACAGGTCTAGTATTGTGTCGTGATTATATTTTCCTTTGTCTTGCTTTATTTCAGTATCTGTAAATCAAATTCGCAGTTTTTCCTTACATTTTCATTATTTTTCAAAAGTGTTCCAACATTATTACCCATCACATTACCCTAGTATTGTTTACTTTGACTATCCAGGCTAAAACCTTGCATCGCAATTTTCACAATAAGAACCATCTATCTCAGTCAATGTGCACAGAGTAAGAAAGTGTGTTTGTGTTGCTATTAGCAGAGACAAGAACTTCCATTACTCTTTGTGATAAATAGCACACACTCGTTTAGCGCATCAGATTAATTATACCTTTAATAACTCTCGTTGTCTCGTTACTGGAACAGGTGTTCCCTTAACAGTATCTGTTCCTACAGACAACTACAGGACAACAAGATCACAGTGGTGGCTCCGGCGGCCTTCAGCAGCCTCACTAGCCTTCAGTCACTGTAAGTAAGGCACGTAGCAGTAATAATTAGGGTGATGATTATACTGGCAATAGTCATAGTTATTGGCAGGTAGTAGTAGTAGTAGTAGTGGTAGTAGTAATAATAGTAGTAGTAATAGCAGTAATAGTTCATGTGGTAGTAGCGGTGTGATAGGAGATAAGGTAGTAGCTACACTGTTGATAATTGTGAACGAAGTAATACTTTATCAGTAGTATAAAAAATAATAGCAGTAGAAATATTAGTAATAATTTCAGTAATTATAACGGTAATAATTTTAGGAATAATACTAATATGAGTAATGCAAGTAATATTACTGGTAACAAACACAGATAACCTGCAAATACGGGACTGAAACTTACATTGACGTTTCTGTCCAATTTGGACTATAAAGTAGATAATGATCCAAGTTGGACCGAAACGTTGTCAAAAGATTCAGTTTCAAATGTGCGAGTTATTTGTATATTGTTGTAGTTACGGTAATGTGCCTTTTTGTTCATTAAAAACAGCAGCACAGCAGTAGCAGCAGCAGCAGCAGCAGCACAGCACACAGCAGCAGCAGCAGTAGCAGCACAGCAGCAACAGCAGCAGCAGCAGCAGCAGCAGCAGCAGCAGCAGCAGCAGTACAGCAGCAACAGCAGCAGCAGCAGCAGCAGCAGCAGCAGCAGCAGCAGCAGCAGCAGCACAGCAACAGCAGTAACACAAGCAGCAGCAGCAGCATAGCAGCAGCAGCAGCAACAGCAACAACAGCAGCAGCAGCACAGCAGCAGCAGCATGCAGCAGCAGCAGCAGCAGCAGCAACAGCGCAACAGCTGCAGCAGCAGCAGCACTAGCAGCAGCAGCAGCAGCAGCAGCACAGCAGCAACAGCAGCAGCAGCAGCAGCACGCCAGCAGCAGCAGTAACAGCACAGCAGCAGCAGCAGCAGCATGCGCAGCAGTAACAGCAGCACAGCGGCAGCAGCAGCAGTAGCAGCATAGTATGCAGCAGCAGCAGTACAGCAGTAGCAGCAGCATGCTAGCAGTAGCAGCATAAGCAGCAGCACAGCAGCACAGCAGCAGCAGTATGCAGCAGTAGCAGCATAGCAGCAGCAAGCAGCAGTAGCAGTAGCAGTAGCATAACCAGCAGCAGCAGCAGTAGCAGCAGTGCACAGCAGCAGTGTGCAGCAGCAGTACAGCAGCAGCAGCAGCTAGCAGCAGCAGTGCAGCATGCAGTAGCAGTACAGCAGCAGCAGTAGCAGCAGCAGTAGCAGTAGCAGCAGCAGCAGCAGTAGTAGTAGTAGTGATAGTGGCAGCAGCAGTAGTAGTAGCAGTAGTAAATGATTCACAAGCGCAACCAATGTCACATTAGTTGCACTTGTGTCCCTTTACTTTACATATTGTCGGCAATCCCACCAACTATTACAGCAGTAGTAGTAGTGAAGCTAGCAACAGTAGTAGTAGTAGCTAAGCAGCACAGCAGTAGCAGCAGTAGCAGAAGCAGCAGCAGCAGAGTTAGCAGCAGCAGCAGCAGTAGCAGCAGGCCAGCAGCAGTAGCAGCAGCAGCAGCAGTAGCAGCACAGTAGCAGCAGTAGCAGCAGCAGCGCAGCAGCACAGTACAGTAGCAGTAGCAGCAGCAGCAGTAGTAGCAGCAGCAGTAATAGTAGCAGAAGCAACAGCAACCAGCAGCCGCAGCAGCAGCAGTAGCAGTCAGCAGCATTTTGCAAACAGCAGCAGCAGCAGAATGACAGCAGCAGCAGAGCAGCAGTGGGCAGCAGCAGCAGTAGCAGTAGCAGTTAGCAGCAGCAGCAGCAGCAGCAGGAGCAGTAGCAGACAGTGGCAGCAGCAGCAAGCAGCAGCAGCAGCAGTAGCAGCAGCAGTGCAGCAGTTAGTTAGCAGCACCACCAGCAGCAGCAGCAGTAGTAGAAGTAGCAGTAGCAGTAGTAGTAGTAGAAGTAGCAGTAGTAGTAGCAGCGGTGTTAGTAATTAAAGCAGTAACAATTATGTAGTAATAGTAGTAGTAATATGAGTAATAATAGTAACACTACTACTACATCATTAAATGTTGTGGCAGAAGTAGCAGTAACATTAGTAGCAGCAACAACAACAACAACAATGGTAGTCAATCACTCACACAGTCTTAACTTTGCAGAAACATTTTAACCCCAAACAATCAGTCTAGCTTAGTAATATAAATAGTAAATAAAGTTGATTATTTTTTTAATTAAATTTATAATGAGATGGCCTAATTAAACAGTCAAACGTGAAACTGCTTTGTTATAAATAAAGAAATAAATCCGAATATTTCTCATAATTTCGAACTGTTTCCAAGAAGAGGGTATAAAATACTTTTATACAAGTGTCAAGTAAGTGGTAAGACATCTAAGATATTATACAGGTCGGCCATCACTGATCCAGCAATCGTTAATCCGGTTCCATCACTAATCCGGCACTACTTTTGACTAGCGTCATTGGTAAAAGTTTACGTCACAGGGCTTTCAAAGGAATGACACAGTTTCTTGTGATTGACTGACAGGTCCAGCACCCTACAAGTCCCAGTGATGCCGGATTATTGATGGTCGTCCTGTAATATCCAAAATTCATATCATTGCCGGGATTTCAGAATTGACAGAGACAACTTGACTGAAAGATTTTGATTTGTAAATGTTTTGAAGGTATCTTACTGGGTCCCACAGTCATGCCTTTCATCTTCTTTATGACATTACTCGCTGGTTAATGAAGTTTAAAACTTATCGACTACACAAGAGTTACTTGCGGATGTATGTGGCATGTTGACCACCGTTTGCAAATATATATTCCTAGTAGGATTAAAGTAAATCTTAACTGTATACTAAGAAATATACTCTCCCACATACACATTCCCCGTTACTCTCAGGTTATATACATCAATACATATTAACTTATCCTGTATACAACATGTACGAATTTTTATTAGCTAATTGAAAATACTTAAAATTATTACAACTTTTCACAGGAGTCCTGTGAAAATCTGTAGCCAGGGAGACATTAATTATTAAAAGAAAATAAAAGGGCCTCACTTGATACATTATGTAACATTAATTAAAAGGTGTAATGTAACTTATTACATCGTCACTACGCACGTTGATCATCGAACAAATTACTTACACAAATAGTGGCGCAAATATTTGACGTGGTTCTTCCCGGAGATAATAGAGAAGTTGCAAAAGTTGGTAAACGAATTTGGGAGAGAATGCAAATGAAGGAAATTAAAAATAACAACGGAACAGGGGAATTTGGAAAAATAGGTATGTTCAGATATTTGGTAGAAGACTTGTGGGCGGATGATTCTCTGAAAGATGAAGTGAACTAAAGAATTAACGGAAGGAAAAAGGTGGGTTGTGCAATAAGGCATCTTGTAGGCAAGAGGTGGAATATACCAGAGTATAGTGGTACAGGTGTATGAGTTTTAAATGTTGCAGCAAGGAAAAGGATGGAGGCAAAGTAGATATAGTGTTTGAGGGCAATGTGTGGTGCTAATATTATGCAGAGAATTCAGTGTGGAGATTAGAAGGTGTGGAGTTACCAAATATATTCAGAAGGTTGAGCTGGGGTTATTTAAAGAGTAGAGAAAAATAGGATGACTAAGGACGCATATAAATTTGAGTAGGATGGAAAACAGGTTGTCTAGGAAAGGTTGGAGATAGGCGTTAAAGGAGATTTTTAGTGCTGGGACCTGAACTTCCCAAAGACTTTTGAAAGTGTTAGGAGTCGAGGCAAGTGGGTTTTTGGATATGGCGTGCTGTTGGAGTGTGAGCAAGGTAACATCGATGAAGGAATTTAAAGAAAAAATTTGAATCGGACTTGAGTCTGGTAAGCTTCTGGTAAGAAAGTGTTTGAATGGCTTACAGTGGAAGAGCTTTCCGCTTTGCCGGGTCACACTACCTCGGTGGGAGACGGCAGGGGTGTTTTAAAGAAATTTAGCATTTGTATATTTAAATTTTTAATACAGAATTCAGAACTCTTTTTTCCAACCTATTCAACAAATATTATAACTGGTGACACATGTTGTCATATCTGAAGCATCACATTTCTTTGCTTCAAGTGAAGACATATACGAGGCTTAAGAATATTTTTAACAGTATTATGTACAGGAGTAAACTCTATTCCATGTGGTTCATGTGATAAAATTTATGTTGGGAAAACCTCTAGAAGTATCACAAATGGAGTCCATGACCACCATGATGCTTGGTTGGGGGGATGACTTAAACAATGCTTGTGTCAGTCACTGCAACACTCGTCGATATCTCAAAGATTTTAAGACTGCCAGACTAGTCATCAGGGAATTTGATCGCTGCAGCAGACGGTGTTAAGAGCGATCAGTTTTCATTACCATCATCACCATAACTCAGAACTCAGCTGGTTTCATCATTCCCAAAATTCTAGCAATGTATTTTACATGAGCACACCACAAATTGTTTTTATTACATTCTCAGTAAAATTTGATAATGGACCTCTCCCACACATTCGTTACCTCTCCTTTTTCACTCCTCACCATTAT